>NC_091956.1:67414774-67714774 GCF_031021105.1 Erythrolamprus reginae | reverse complement strand
GAAAAGATTTAATTTATGTCCGCTACCAATTTCAACATTATTTTTTCTCTGGTTGGAATGAACAACGTAGACGTTGTGTGGTTGATTTTAAAATTGCCCTATGATGATTGATAATGTTATAATAATAATAATAATAATAATAATAATAATAATAATAATAATTGTTGGTTATGACCTATAAAGCCCTTCATGGCACCGGACCAGATTACCTCAGGGACCGCCTTCTGCCGCATGAATCCCAGCGGCCAGTTAGGTCCCACAGAGTGGGTCTTCTCCGGGTCCCGTCAACTAAACAATGCCACTTGGCGGGACCCAGGGGAAGAGCCTTCTCTGTGGCCGCCCCGACCCTCTGGAACCAACTCCCCCCAGAGATCAGAATTGCCCCCACCCTCCTTGCCTTTCGTAAGCTCCTTAAAACCCACCTCTGCCGCCAGGCATGGGGGAATTAAGACTTTTTCTCCCCCTAGGCCGTCACAACTGTATATATGGTATGCTTGTATGTATGTTTGGTTTTTATATATTAAGGGGTTTTAAATTTGCTTTTAGTATTGGATTTTATTGTACATTGTTTACGATTGTTGTTAGCCGTCCTGAGTTTTCAAAGAGAGGCGGCATATAAATCCAATAAAACTAAACTAAACTAATAAGACTGACCGAATTCTGAAGCATAACGCACCAGACATTGTGATCGTGGAGAAAAAGAAAGTATGGATCATCGACATTGCAATCCCAGGAGACAGCAGAATTGAGGAGAAGCAGCTAGAGAAATTAGTGAAATACGAAGATCTAAAAATCGAGCTGCAACGACTCTGGCATAAGCCAGTGAAAGTGGTCCCAGTGGTACTTGGCACGCTGGGCGCAGTGCCAAAGGATCTCAGCGGACATTTGAAAACCATCGGAATTGACAAAATCTCCATCTGTCAATTGCACAAGGCCGCTTTACTGGCATCGGCGAACATAATTCGCCGCTACATCACGCAGTCCTAGGTGCTTGGGAAGTGCCCGACTGGTGATGAAATACAAAATCCAGCATAGTGATCTCGTTTGCTGGGTTGTACTGACAATAATAATAATAATAATAATAATAATAATAATAATAATAATAATAATAATTTATTAGATTTGTATGCCGCCCCTCTCCGAAGACTTGGGGCAGCTCACAACAATAATAAAAAAAAATGTTATAGCGAAACAAATCTAATATTAAAAAGAAGCATATAAAACCGTATCATATTTAAAACCAAACAACACATACATACCAAACATAAAATATAAAAAGCCTGGGGGAGGGTATCTCAACTCCCCCATGCCTAAATATTGATGACTTGCGAATTCCACGCATTTATTTTGGTAGTTTTGTCCATATTTTGTTCTGTAACTGATCAAAAACTTGGTGTTATTAGGTATAGTAAAGAAATTTGTTTAGCGGTTGTTTAATATAAATGAATAATTAGCAATTCTTGGATATATAGACAAAATAATATAGGGTTTCTAAATATGTATGTGTGTATGTAGGTCTTGGCTTATTTAGGTTTTTTCCCGTATAAGATTGAAAAGATTGGAAAAGACCCAAATACGTCAATACACCAAGACCTACATACCTGTACCCATGAAAATCTTCAAACTTATTTGCTCTTGTCAGACAGACATACCCTTACTGGTATTTGAACCTGCAGCCTCTGCCTTGTAAGGCAGTATCACTTAGTCTCTAGACTACAGACTTTCCTCCTTATCAGCTTGTACCAGGAAGCGTTATATGTGATTTTTTGTCGAGTCACCCTGGTATACCCAAATATGGGAGGAGCATACAACTTCCTCTGTGTGTGTGTGTGTGTAACATATTTTTGCTGATAATGAAAAGGGAGACTAGTATAGATCTCCTGAACCTGAACGCCAAACCGGACTTCCAGGTTCGGCGTTCAGGAGGCCGCCGAGAAGCCCCCTGGCTGTTTCAAAAGGTGACAGCAGGGCGGCAGGGCTTCTTGGCGGCCACCCGAACTTTTGCCGAACTTCCGGGTTTGGCATTGGGAGAACGCTGAGAAGCGCCCGGCTGTTTCAAAAGGTGACAGCGGTTTTTGGCGTTTCCCCCCCCCTGCACGTATTAATTCATTTTACATTGTTTCCTATGGGAAACAATGTTTCGTCTTACGAACTTTTCGCCTTACGAACCTCCCCCGGGAACCAATTAGGTTCGTAAGACGAGGTATTACTGTATATATTGTTTTATTTTATGGTGGAGAAAAAATTAAAAATCTTATACCGAAAAGAAAAAGAATTATGGTTGTGCACACTCGCGCATGCACGATAGCACACTAGCACGCCCTTTCGGCACCCAAGGAAAAAAAAGGTTTGCCATCACTGTTATAGGGTCTTATTCATAAAAGTGAGGCTTTTCTTCTTTGAGTCCTGCCCTTGTTTTCTGCCAGGTTGAGTACATTTGCATTTTTAAACATTGAAGCCCATGCTACTGCTTGGAAACTGAATTAAATTTGTTCTTCGGGAGGAAAAAATGTTTTCAATGTGAGCTTGGCCGTGCTTTGTTTTCTTAGTTTTCAAAGCAGTGCTTGAACTTAATCTTTTTGGTTTTGCCCGTAATCAGCAGGGTAACCACAACTGCCCTCCCACCGCTGTGGAGTCAAGCAGGCTCTTTCTAGATCATAAGGCAAGCAATTGGTTCTCGCCTCTGTTTTTCCTCCCCTTGTTATCCAGACAAGACATCCCCTCCTGTCTTCCACCCCACCTCTCCTTCTTTTTAGGTCATTTATAATCAGCAGTCATGGAGCCCTGGCCTCATTAGTGATACTGCCATTCCTTCACTGCTTCAGAAATAATCATTGGGGTGGGGGGGGGAGGCAAGCGTGGTTTTTCTCCCCCGAGAGCCTGCGGATGATGAATTTATTTCAGTCTGGCCGACTTGCTCTTCCTGATTTCCATATTTATTTCAACAGATAATGTATGGTGGGAACAGCTAAATGTGCTCCGGAGTAGAGCAAGGTTACATATTTGGCTTGAGAAAGGTTAATAGGAGCGATGGCAAAGAGCAGTATGTTTCAAATCTGATATTTGGAAGCAGGAAGCTTTTACCCTTCTGCGTATGTGCCCGCAAACATTAAGTGTTAACTTTGTCTTAATATCTTAATATGTATAAAACTAAGGGTTAATGATGGATATGTAGCCCTCGGAGCATAGAGTTGGTCCCTGGAGTGGGATGTGCCACCGACCCTTCCTCCTGAAGGCACCATTGCTTTTGTAAGGGTGGGCAGCTAATGACTCCAGCTTCCTCAGAACAATTGCTGCTAAATGTAGCCAGTTGGAAAGGACTCCTCTGCTTCTTGCCTATTTGCCGATGACTCTAAAGTGTGCAATAGGGCTGATATTCCTGGAGGCGTCTGTAATATGGTAAATGATTTAGCTTTACTAGATAAATGGTCAAAGCAATGGAAACTGCAGTTTAATGTTTCCAAATGTAAAATAATGCACTTGGGAAAAAGGAATCCTCAATCTGAGTATTGTATTGGCAGTTCTGTGTTAGCAAATATTTCAAAAGAAAAGGATTTAGGGGTAGTGATTTCTGACAGTCTCAAAATGGGTGAACAGTGCAGTCGGACAGTAGGAAAAGCATGTAGGATGCTTGCCAGCATAGCTAGAGGTATAACAAGCAGGAAGAGGGAGATTGTGATCCCCTTATATAGAGCGCTGGTGAGACCACATTTGGAATACTGTGTTCAGTTCTGGAGACCTCACCTACAAAAAGATATTGACAAAATTGAACGGGTCCAAAGACGGGCTACAAGAATGGTGGAAGGTCTTAAGCATAAAACGTATCAGGAAAGACTTAATGAACTCAATCTGTATAGTCTGGAGGACAGAAGGAAAAGGGGGGACATGATCGAAACATTTAAATATGTTAAAGGGTTAAATAAGGTTCAGGAGGGAAGTGTTTTTAATAGGAAAGTGAACACAAGAACAAGGGGACACAATCTGAAGTTAGTTGGGGGAAAGATCAAAAGCAACATGAGAAAATATTATTTTACTGAAAGAGTAGTAGATCCTTGGAACAAACTTCCAGCAGACGTGGTAGATAAATCCACAGTAACTGAATTTAAACATGCCTGGGATAAACATATATCCATCCTAAGATAAAATACAGAAAATAGTATAAGGGCAGACTAGATGGACCATGAGGTCTTTTTCTGCCGTCAGACTTCTATGTTTCTACGTTTCTATGTTTTTGAAAGGCCTCATCAAAATACTGCCCAGCGATTTCTGGAAAACAAACAGCATTAGCTGCTAATGATTTTGGCACAGAAGGAATGACTACTTAGGAAATAGAATAGAATAGAACAGAATAATAATAATAATAATAATAATAATAATAATAATAATAATAATAATAACAATAACAATAACAATAACAATAATAATAATAATAATAATAATAATAATAATAATAATTTATTGGATTTGTATGCCGCCCCTCTCCGCAGACTCGGGGCGGCTAACGACAATAATAAACACAACATGTACAATCCAATAATAAAAAACAACTACCGGTAAAAACCCCTATTATAAAACCAAACATACACACAAACATACCATGCATAACTTGTAATGGCCTAGGGGGAAAAGCTATCTCAACTCCCCCATGCCTGGTGGTATAAATGAGTCTTGAGTAGTTTACGAAAGACAGGGAGAGTGGGGGCAGTTCTAATCTCCGGGGTGAGTTGTTTCCAGAGGGCTAGGGCCGCCACAGAGAAGGGTCTTCCCCTGGGGCCCGCCAAACGACATTGTTTAGTCGACGGGACCCGGAGAAGGCCAATAGAATTTTATTGGCCAAGTGTGATTGGACACACAAGGAATTTGTCTTTGGTGCACATGCTCTCAGCGTACATAAAAGAAAAAGATACATTTGTCAAGAATCATGTGGTACAACACTTAATGATTGTCATAGGGGTCAAATAAGCAATAAAGAAACAATGAATAATAATAAAAATCTTAGGATACAAGCAACAAGTTACAATCATACAGTCCTAAGTGGGAGGGAAAGGATGATAGGAACGATGAGAAAAAGTAGTAGAAATAGAAGTGCAGATTTAGTAAAAAGTCTGGCAGTACTGAGGGAATTATTTGTTTAGTAGAGTGATGGCGTTCGGAAAAAAACTGTTCTTGTGTCTAGTTGTCTTGGTGTGCAGTGCTCGGTAGCGACGTTTTGAGGGTAGGAGTTGAAACAGTTTGTGTCCAGGATGTGAGGGGTCAGTAAATATTTTCCACGCCCTCTTTTTGACTCATGCAGTATATAGGTCCTCAATGGAAGGCAGGTTGGAAGCAACTGTTTTTTCTGCAGGAAAGGTTTAGGCATTAATCTCTTTCAAAAAAAGATTCAATAAGATTCATTTTGAATATCTTTTTTTAAAGGTAACATTTATACTCAAAGTAGCAGATCATACCAGAAGTGATGTCCGTATAATTTCCAACATTAGGACACAAAAATACGTGTAGAAAATATATCATGATGAATACAGTAATGTTGAGATACAACCTCTATATATGATCGTAAATTACTGCAGAACATCTTGGAAATATCTTCTCTTAGAACAAGATTATAGCAAAAGTCTCTCTCGCCAGATTTCTGTGGAAAACCGCTTTCACTGAGTCTGCATGGGGAAAAAATAGCAAGTGATGTTTGTGATCACCATCTTGATATCATGACTTTAACATTACCATAGAAACATAGAAACATAGAAGACTGACGGCAGAAAAAGACCTCATGGTCCATCTAGTCTGCCCTTATACTATTTCCTGCATTTTATCTTACAATGGATATACTGTATGTTTATCCCAGGCATGTTTAAATTCAGTTACTGTGGATTTACCAACCACATCTGCTGGAAGTTTGTTCCAAGGATCTACTACTCTTTCAGTGAAATAATATTTTCTCACGTTGCTTTTGATCTTTCTCCCAACTAACTTCAGATTGTGTCCCCTTGTTCTTGTGTTCACTTTCCTATTAAAAACACTTCCCTCCTGAACCTTATTTAACCCTTTCAGATATTTAAATGTTTCGATCTGTCCTCCAGACTATACAGATTGCGTTCATTAAGTCTTTCCTGATACGTTTTATGCTTAAGACCTTCCACCATTCTTGTAGCCCGTCTTTGGACCCGTTCAATTTTGTCAATATCTTTTTGTAGGTGAGGTCTCCAGAACTGAACACAGTATTCCAACTGTGGTCTCACCAGCACTCTATATAGCAGGATCATAATCTCCCTCTTCCTGCTTGTTATACCTCTAGCTATGCAGCCAAGCATCCTACTTGCTTTTCCTACCACCCGACCACACTGCTCACCCATTTTGAGACTGTCAGAAATCACTACCCCCTAATCCTTCTCTTCTGAAGCTTGCTTGCATCTCATAACAAGACACAAGTATGGAAGGAATGCAAAAATATCATTCTCGCACGAGATTCAGCTTCTGCGCATGTGCCCGCACTTCCGGCCCACTCCAGTAGCACCGGAAAATGGTGGCCCGCCTCTGCTTGGTTGTAATGGTATTGTTGCCTGAAGAATTAAGTTATTTTTCAATATTTTTGGGGGTAGTTTCTATTATTCAATGTAGCCTATTTTTTAATTATATCAGAACCCATCATTCTCCATATCTGTTAGACTGGCAGAGTAGTCTTACAAAAATATGATTAATATATGTTTCAAGTCTCAGGCTTTTCTTACCTTTACTTTATATGTTTCACCAAATGTCAAGGGAGTATGAGAAGAATGTTCAAGTAATATTATGTTCCATTTATAATCCTGCAGTGTTTGTCCTCTTCTCCCATCTTGTCTTTTGTTCTGCCGGGCTCTCCCGAAAATTCAAGGGTACAAACAAGTTTGAAAATTCAAAACAATGTTCTTTATCACAAAATTCAAAATAAACGAAGCACTCTTTTTGTATTGCAAAGAGCACTCGTCCCAAAACAACCTGGTAGTCTGTACAATTCCCTTAATCAGTCCTTAAGTACTTAACTTGCAGCTGTGAAGAAACGTCACAGCCCTTCTTCTTCCACGAAGTGAAACACACACACACTTTGCTCTGCTTTGGTTTCAAAGTCGTGAAAAATCAACAAACAAAGTCCGGAGACAGCAAGGCAGTCCTGAAGAACAACGATCAGATAATCTTCCACAACGGCCAAACCCACACGCTGCTATTTATATCAGCAGCACTAATTACTGGAGCCCCACCCAAACACAGGTGGCCTCTCTTATCTCCTGTAATATGTCCTCAATTGGTCTCTTCTACGCATAACTCTGCGCCTGTGTGGGTCCAAGACCTCCGCATCCGAATCGACCAAAGATAATGGAGATTGACTTCCTGGGCTGTGTGCCAAGCCCGCCTCTTCCAAGTCACTCCCACCTTCTTCTTTGTCCGAGGAAACTGAACTACTTGACTCTATCGGCAATAAAACAGGCCTATGACATGTTGAAGTTTCCCCTGCATCCACCTCCACATTCCCTGGGGCAGGAGCTGGGCCAGAGCCAACCACAACAGTCTTTTAAACAACAAATTGCCTTTTGATTGACAATTTCAAGAGCAATCTCTTTTAAGTATCCTTTTTGAAAGGCTGCTGGACCATCCAATGTCCATTCTTGCTGAGATTTTCAAATAACTGGTCAGACCTGACATCAGTCGTAGCAACAATATCTTTACACTCAAGACATTGAATCCTGTATTCAGGATTTGCTCACAACAAAGGCTTCATAGACATGACTAGCTATCGGCTTTATTGCAGTTAAGAGTCATACATGTGCAAAAGTTCTGTCTACCACAGAACACAAAAATAAAACTATAAACGCATATGTTTGTGTATGCATCCCTATTTGCTTCAGGTTTTAATCCTAGACTTCTTACTCCTACTTTTTCAAGTCAATGGATTTGGATTGTTCTTTTCTTAGTTTGGATAAACAGAGACATCTGTTCAGTGTTTATATAACAGGTGTTTCTGGCTTGAGTATTGCTCGGCTTTTTTCATGACAGTTTCAGCTCTTCCATTAATTATCCTTTCTTACCACTACGAATCTAGAGGTAATATGTGCATCTTTTATTTTTTACCATCAGTCATAGTAGACTGTAGGTTTTGTGTCCCCCCAGGATTTCAATTTTTTAATCTAGATTAACTGCCAAAATCTGCCAAGTCTTCCAGGCCTTATTACTTTCTGTCTGAGGTTCTGTATTCATATGTGTTGTGATTCAGCCTGAGGCTCCTCAGGGACTGGCTGGAGCTCTGCTGGATCCATGCCCAGAGGAGGAGGACAGTGACCAGGAGGGGGAGGACCAGGCAGATGGGGGAGAGGAACGTCAGGAAGAGGAGGAGGGAGAGCAGCCTGAGACCCCCAGGGGGGGCCTCTCCCCAGCTAGTAGCCTGGATTCATTGGATGAAGACGCACAGGCTATAATAGACATGAGGCAGAGACGTGCAGCTCAAAGGAGGGGCCAATTAGAAAGGTATTTCCATCCCTGAATTGGCAACAGCTGGGTTTGGGTGTGGTTCTCCTCAGCAGGGTTGAAAAGGCAGGCCCGCCCTTACAGTCTTGTGGAGAGTTATCAACTGGGAGTCCTGTGACTTTGCTTCGATTCTTGGCGTCTCTGATCTTGGCTTGTGGCCTAGAAGGCTGAAAGACTTGGGGGAGGCGTGGGTTTTATTATCTCCAGTGTTGTTTTTGCCAGCAAGAATCCTGTTTTATTGCCTGGCCGTCGTGAAACCTCTGTGAAGCTTCATCGTGTTCCTGTCTGTAAGAACAGTTTTTGTTACCTGTGTTTGCTTTCCAGTATATAAACTGCCTTTGCTTTTTACCAGTGTGTCTGGATACTCTTTTTGGTTGGTGTTGGTGTCTGGGGGGACCCAGAAAGAACAATATGTTGGAGAATTTCTTTTGGCTTTTAATTGAAGTCACGGGGATTTCTCCTTTTCAGGCTTTCCTCCAATCCTCTGGACATCAAATGGCAGGAAAAAGTTGGAGGATGGATTGCACTTTATCTTCTCCATTAGAAGCTGTCCATTCCTAGAACATTCTCTCTTTCTCTGTCTCTCTCCTTCTCCTCCCTCTTCAATCATAGGATCTGTCTGTGGATGCTGTCAAAGTCCCTAGTGAAGACAATGTCCTCAAAAGGGGCTAAGAGCAACCCAGCCGTGTGGGGTCACTCACGAACGCGAATCCTAGAAAGAAAACCTGGACACATTGTCTCTCTGGGTGAAGTGACATGGTGTAGAGCCATGTACCCCTTTTTATTTGGGAACTTAAGGAAATGGGGAATAATTACATATACATGTCAAATGCTACATCCAATAACATAACTTCAAACGTATCTTTTGAGTTCTTCCTTTTCCCATAGATATCAAGAAACAATTTCCTAGAAAACTCTTCCTAAGAGCAGATGTTCCTCACACCTAATTTCTCTGAAGCCTTCTGCCTTATCTCACTAATCTTCCTTAGTTACCCCTTTTGTCCTGTGTATGCTTCAGGCAATTGTAAATCTCCCCCTTTGATCGTATCTGTCCTGAGTGATGTAAACTTTGTTTATTGTGAGATGTTTATTTAGTCCTTCTGTTTCCTTGTAGTAATTGCCAGGAATGCAGATTAGGCAAGTTTAGTGCCGTCCTGTCCTGGGTTAAGTAGGTCCAGATATATATAATTATAATACAATCCTATTCTAACATATTTTATGCTATACTGCAACATCTGTCCGTTTCCAAAATTGGAATCTATGGCTAGTCGGACTGTGTGTATATCAGGGGTGGGTTCTAACTTACTTTCTACCAGTTTGCTTTCTCCCATGCCATGTGGTTGCACGTGCATTGAGCGCCATGTGGCTGTGCCATGCAGGCGTTACATACAAGCTGCTGAAAACTTGACTACTGCGCAAACCAAAAGCCAAAAACAAGACGGTGGTGCATGAACAGTGCTGAAAACTCAGCTTCTGCGCATGCACAGAAGCAAAACCAGCAAAAAAATCCCTCCACCCAATTTTTAAAAATCCAAAAAAAGATGGCGGCATTCATGGAGCAGCACTGGCAGAATTGGCTCCATGACATCGGCACCAGTTTACTACTGGTTCTATAGAACTGGTACAACCAGGAGGAACCCACCTCTGGGTTATATATACCGGTAATTATTACAGATGGAACCACTGAAGGACACAAATCCCATATATATATATATATATGTTAATTTGCAAGGTAATTGCATATGTGACTACTTTTTCCAAATATCCCAGTCTGCACTTCCGGCACAGAAACCCAAATATATTTTCCTTAAATTATTCTACTCTCCAGTCCAAATGGAATAAGTGATTTACCAGAGAAGCACTTTAGGACTAAAAGAAAATGGTGAAAACCTGGATTTTATTTATTTACTATGGGTAGAAGATACTCATAAAAGACTAGAAGGTGAATTTTTACAATTTTAGAGCGTTTACTTGTTCTCCAGCTTTTAAAAGTATTGTACGGAGAGAAGAAATCTGGTAGAAAGACATGCATGATTTTCAACACAGGGGCTAAGTTTCAGCAATGACAATTAGGAGATTAAGAAGCTTTGGTATAATCTAGTTGTACTTTGGAGTGGTGCTGAATATGAAGTGCTTGGAGAAAATGGGAGTCTTCTGAAACAGGGAAGGATTGCAGACATTTAATAATAGGCACTGGTGATAATCATAAGTGCCTTGAGATTATGACATTTCAACAAGTAGTATACGTAGTAAAGCAGATATTGCTATTATGTGACACTGGACACTTCTGTTTCTACAACTAGTTTTAGATGAACAGCAAAAGGTGGGTGCATTGCATAGTATATGCAATGACATATATATATATATGACATATATATATATGTGTGTGTGTGTGTGTGTGTGTGTGTGTGTAGATTGTTCTGAGTTCGGGTTTTGCCCTGTGTAAAATCACATTCACCATCATCAGGCTGAAGTTTCCAAGCTTCGTGCTGTTGTAAAATATATATATATATATATATATATATATATATGTATGTATGTATGTATGTATGTATGTATGTATGTATGTATATACGTACATATACATATACATATACATATATATGTATGAATTGAATAGAATAGAATTTTATTGGCCAAGTGTGATTGGACACACAAGGAATTTGTCTTGGTGCATATACTCTCAGCGTACATAAAATAAAATATACCTTTGTCAAGAATCATGTGGTACGACACTTAATGATTGTCATAGGGGTCAAATAAGCAATGAAGAAGCAATATTAATAAAAATCTTAGGATATAAGCAACAAGTTACAGTCATATAGTCAACATGGGAGGAAATGGGTGATAGGAATGATGAGAAAAACTAGTAGAATAGAAGTGCAGATTTAGTAGAAAGTCCGACAGTGTTGAGTGAATTATTTGTTTAGTAGAGTGATGGCATACGGAAAAAAACTGTTCTTGTGTCTAGTTGTCTTGGTGTGCAGTGCTCTGTAGTGACGTTTTAAGGGTAGGAGTTGAAACAGTTTGTGTCCAGGATGTGAGGGGTCAGTAAATATTTTCCCCACCCTCTTTTTGACTCGTGCAGTATACAGGTCCTCAATGGAAGGCAGGTTGGCAGCAATTGCTTTTTCTGCAGTTCTGATTGTCCTCTGAAGTCTGTATCGGTCCTGTTGGGTTGCAGCACCAAACCAGACAGTTATAGAGGTGCAGATGAGAGACTCAATGATTCCTCTGTAGAACTGTATCAGCAGCTCCTTGGGCAGTTTGAGCTTCCTGAGCTGGTGCAGAAAGAACATTCTTTGTTGTGCATTTTTGATGATATTTTTTGATGTTAGGTGACCATTTTAGGTCTTGAGATATGATAGAACCTAGAAGTTATATATATATATAAAGCTAAAAAAACATTTGATTTATATATATATATATATATATATATATATATATATATATATATATATATATGACTTATGATCACAACTGAGCCACAAATTTATGTTGCTGTGAAACATTTGTTAAGTGAATTTTGCCTCATTTTACAACCTTTCTTGTTACACTTGTTAAGGGAATCAGTGTAGTGATTAAGTTAGTAACACATTTGATTTTGCTCATAAGAAGGTTATGAAAGATAATCACAATGACACTTTTTTCCAGTGTCATTGCAACATTGAAAGGTCACTAAATGAACTGCTGTAAGTTGAGGATACCTGTACATTAATCAGATGTTAAGTGACTGACCATACCTTCAAATTCTAAATTTCTAGATTTCTAGTTCAGACAAGGCAATGTTCTTTGTCTAGTCACTGCCCCTTTTTGAGACAGATGGTGGTTTAGAAATAGAAGCAATCAATAAATAGGTCTCGCTATGTTCGCCCTAGAACAAGGACAGAAGCACCAGCCTGAAGATGACGAGTGGGACCTCGTCGAAACGTCGCCAGAAATCTCTGAATCCTACACGGGAAGAAACCCGAATATACCAAGACCGTCAAGCAATAAATACTATATACACATTTATCATAACATTGTGTGGTTGGATTTCCAAAATTGAGCATGTCTGTTTTATAATTTAAAAGATAGGAAGTCACTTCTAAATTGAGCTTGACTCCTGGGAATTCATGGTGACATCCATATACTCAAAGAACACATCCTAAATCTGAATGAATGAAATATTCTCATTGAATACTTGGTTCTGTACAAAGTTGAAGGTGAAGGTGAAAATGAAATTGATTGTCAATCAGTGTTGCTTCCTAAGTGGACAGTTTGATTTCACGGAAGTTTTATTTACTTGGAGTTATATTCTGTTGTTTAAGTATTCCCTTTATTTTTTTTGAGCAGTATAGTTTTCTTAGGGACAACATGGCAGTGTTTTTGCCATTGTTTCTGGGACTTATTTTCTACAATTCTGGGATTTCCTGATGGTCTCCTGTTTGAGCTTTTTTTTAAAGATGATCCAAGGTTTTTTATATTGCCACTTAGTTTTTCTATCTTTCAGATTTTCTATTTATTTATTTATTTATTTATTTATTTATTTATTTATTTATTTATTTATTTATTTATTTATTTATTTATTTATTTATTTAAAGGGGGAGCGTCTTAGTTTGCTAAGGCCTTTCAGATTCCACACCTCTCTCTTTTGTTTGGTGATCTTCCATTGCTCACTCTTTTTTAAAAGTTGTCTTTAATTTCTATGCATCATTTAGTATATTTTGGTGGTTCAGAAATAAATAATATTTAACAGTTATGTGGCTTCTGGTTTTACTTGTTGTATTGAAAAAAAAGAGGAAGTGATAACAATTTATAAAGAGCTCTACCAGTTGCTGAATGTTTTGAAAAATAACCCTTTAAGTGGATTAAATGTGGAATAATTAGCCTCCCTCCATGAGTGTGCGTGCATGCGCACGCAAACAAACAAAACATAGAAACATAGAAGACTGATGGCAGAAAAAGACCTCGTGGTCCATCTAGTCTGCCCTTATACTATTTCCTGTGTTTTATCTTAGGATGGATATATGTTTATCCCAGGCATGTTTAAATTCAGTTACTGTGGATTTACCAACCACGTCTGCTGGAAGTTTGTTCCAAGGATCTACTACTCTTTCAGTGAAATAATATTTCCTCACGTTGCTTTTGATCTTCCCCCAACTAACTTCAGATTATGTCCCCTTGTTCTTGTGTTCACTTTCCTAATAAAAACAATTCCCTCCTGAACCTTATTTAACCCTTTAACATATTTAAATGTTTCGATTATGTCCCCCCTTTTCCTTCTGTCCTCCAGACTATACAGATTGAGTTCATTAAGTCTTTCCTGATACGTTTTATGCTGAAGACCTTCCACCATTCTTGTAGCCCGTCTTTGGACCCGTTCAATTTTGTCAATATCTTTTTGTAGGTGAGGTCTCCAGAACTGAACAGGTGAGGTTACCAGAACAGAAATTCCTTAATGTTTCATATGGAGTTTTTATTATCAGAAAATAAATTAACAAATAACATCAATGTTTATCTGATATGGTCAAACTTGTTAAAATCATCCTGTACAGATAGATTCAGTCCGTATGGATCTCTGAAAATTCCATTGTATAAAATCTGGGGGGGGGGGTTTGTTTCAAAAAGGTCAACAGAAGTGGCTATCTTAAAAATTGTCCTTATTTTCTGAGGTGTGCTAGGAGAAACGTTTTGGTTTTTTACAGTATGGCTTCCAAGTTCGACTACTGTAATGTTCTCTACATGCGGGTACCTTTGAAAAGTGTTCGGAAACTTCAGATGGTGCAGAATGCAGCTGCGAGAGCAATCATGGGATTTCCCAAATATGCCCATGTTACACCAACACTCCGCAGGCTGCATTGGTTGCCGATCAGTTTCCGGTCACAATTCAAAGTGTTGGTTATGACCTATAAAGCCCTTCATGGCACTGGACCAGATTATCTCAGGGACCGCCTTCTGCTGCACGAATCCCACCAACCAGTTAGAACCAATCAACCATGATTATTTAGGTACTACTGTAAATTAAATTAATAATAATTAATAAATATATTTGTTGTCAGCTATATTCAGCCCGACAGGCAGAAAAGCATAGGTACATGCATACAAGTGCATTTCCTGATCTGCTGTTCCCATTTCATTAAAGAGACCCATACAACAAATTACTGTTTAAGAAATTGAAAAGAAAGTGGTTTATGTCAAATTACAAAAGAAATCATACCCTTATTTCAAATCAGTGCATGTTTAGGTTAATTAGTTATATAATTTAAGCTGTTAAATTAGCTCAACTAATTTATATTCGTTATATTAATATGACTTAGTATATAACTTATACAATAATACTAATGTTAATACTACTACTAATAATAATTTATTAGATTTGTATGCCGCCCCTCTCCAAAGACTCAGGGCGGCTCGCAACAATAATAAAAACAATGTTACAGTGGACCAAATCTAATATTAAAAGAGAAAAAGACATATGAACCCTATCATTTAAAACCAAACAACACATACATACCAAACATAAAGTATAAAAGCCTGGGGAAGGTGTCTCAGTTCCCCCCTGCCTGGGTCTTGAGTAGCTTATGAAAGACAAGGAGGGTGGGGGCAGTTCTAATCTCTGGGGGGAGTTGATTCCAGAGAGCCGGGGCCGCCACAGAGAAGGCTCTTCCCCTGGGGCCGGCCAATATTATATTATTACTGATATATTAATTATAATATTGCTTACATCATAACTCATATTATAAATTACTTACATTGTAACTAATATAGTTACAATGTAAGTAATGTAGGTCTTAAGCATAAAACATATCAGGAAAGACTTAATGAACTCAATCTGTATACTGTAGTCTGGAGGACAGAAGAAAAGGGGGGACATGATCGAAACATTTAAATATGTTAAAGGGTTAAATAAGGTTCAGGAGGGAAGTGTTTTTAATAGGAAAGTGAACACAAGAACAAGGGGACACAATCTGAAGTTAGTTGGGGGAAAGATCCAAAGCAACATGAGAAAATATTATTTCACCGAAAGAGTAGTAGATCCTTGGAACAAACTTCCAGCAGACGTGGTTGGTAAATCCACAGTCACTGAATTTAAACATGCCTGGGATAAACATATATCCATCCTAAGATAAAATACAGGAAATAGTATAAGGGCAGACTAGATGGACCATGAGGTCTTTTTCTGCCGTCAGTCTTCTATGTTTCTCTAATACAAGTGATATAACTAAGATATATTATCTGTGATATAATTACGATATACTCGATAGATACTGTACTTCTGAATGCAAGGGACAAAAAGTCTCACGCTATTACTGATGCACTGTACAAGGGATTTGTTTCTTGCTTCAGAATGGGGCTCCTTTGTCAGGGCTTCTCTGTACGGTTGTCTTTTTTTTCACCAGCTGCTGAATCTCTGGCAAGCTGAACTGGTAAAAGAAGCATCAGATGTTTTCCTTAAGCCCTTTCCTTCTTCCTCCCCACACTTCTTCCTACCCGACGCTCTTCTATCTCCCCTCTCTCCAAACCAAACATGTACAGGTTTTACGGTTCACTAGAGAATAAGTGGTTGTCATTTCACAGACGGGCCAGGATGTAATTAGCCACAATGCATTGAAGTAATGGAACAGATGTCTCTTTGTAAACCGAGTTTGCCGTTGCACATTCTGTGTGTGTGACCTGCTGACTGCTCAGTGATCCTCTTCCCAGCCCTCCCTCCCTCCCTTCCCTTTCTTTTCTGCTCGGTGTTTCTCAGCTAAGGCCTTAAGCTTCCTCTGAAGTGGCTGCTTTGGCTCTTAACTCGGCCCCTCTTGTGCTTCAAGGCCACAGATAGGAGAATGTTCACCAGCACAAAGCAATCTCTAATTCAGTAACTTGAAAAGTTGACATCTGTCCTTTATAAGATACTTTGCTTGGTGCTTGGTAACGTGAGTATAAATCATAAACTGCTGTTGCAATATTTATTTATTTATTTATTTATTTATTTGTTTGTTTATTTGTTTATTTATTTGTTGATTTATTTATTTATTTATTGATTGATTTGTTTATTGATTGATTTGTTTGTTTATTTGTTGATTTCTTTGTTGATTTATTTATTTATTAGATTTGTATTAAAAAGACAATGTAAACAAATCTAATATTAAAAATAATCTAAAAAACCCCCCAATTTAAAGAACCACTCATACATACAAGCATACCATGTATAAATTCTATAAGCCTAGGCCAGAGGGAAAATTTCAATTCCCCCATGCCTGACGACAGAGGTGTGTTTTTAAGGAACTTGCAAAAGGCAAGGAGGGTGGGGGCAACTCTGATATCTGGGGGGAGCTGGTTCCAGAGTGTCGGGGCCGCCACAGATAAGGCCCTTCCCCTGGGTCCCGCCAACCAACATTGTTTAGTCGACGGGACCCGGAGCAGGCAAACTCTGTGGGAACTAACTGGCCGCTGGGATTCGTGCGGCAGAAGGCGGTCTTGTAGATATTCTGGTCCAGTGCCATGAAGGGCTTTATAGGTCATAACCAACACTTTGAATTGTGACCAGAAACTGATTGGCAACCAATGCAGACTGCGGAGTGTTGGTGTAACATGGGCATATCTAGGAAAGCCCATGATTGCTCTCGCAGCTGCATTCTGCACGATCTGAAATTTCCAAACACTTTTCAAAGGGATCTATCAAGAGGATCATAGAATCTCGCTCACATGAAGTAATTATTCCTCTCTACGGTACTTTGGTACGACCACACTTGGAATACTGTATTCAGTTCTGGGGGCCCCAATTTAAAAAGGACATTGATAAACTAGAGCAAGTTCAAAGGAGAGTTACAAGGATGGTGAGAGGTCTGGAACCCATGTCCCATGAGGAACGGTTAAAGGATCCAGGGATGTTTAGTCTGCAAAGGAGAAAAATGAGAGGAGATTTGATAGCTGTCTACAAATATCTGAAGGGCTGTCACAGAGCAGTGGGATCAGCATTGTTCTCATTAGCACATGGAAGGACTAGAAACAATGGAATGAAACTGCAAGGGAGTAGATTTAGATTAGATATCTGTTCTGCCGGGCTCTCTGATAGGAGCCTCTCGAAAATTCAAGGGTACAAATTTCAGACACACACACGTTTAAAAATTCAAAACAATGTTCTTTATCACAAAATTCAAAATAAACAAAGTACTCTTTTTGTATTGCAAAGAGCACTCTTCCCAAAACAACCAGGTAGTCTGTACAATTTCCCTTAAACAGTCATTAAGTACTTAGCTAGCAACTGGGAAGAAACTTCACATCCCTTCTTCTTCCAATGAAGTGAAACACACACACACACACACGTTGCTCTGCTTTGGTTTTAAAGGCGTGAAAAAGCAACAAAGTCCAGCAATACAAGATTCCTGACGAACTGATCAGATATTCTTCCACAACGGCCAAACCCACATGCTGCTATTTATAGCAGCAGCCCTAATTACTGGAGCCCCACCCAAACACAGGTGGCCTCACTTATTTCCTGTAATATGTTCTTACTTGGTCTCTTCTACGCATAATTCTGCACTTGCGTGGGTCCAAAACATCATCCGAATCAATGGAAGATAAGGGAGATTGACTGCCTTGGCTGTGTGCCAAGCCCTCCTCTGCCGAGTCATTCCCACCTTCTTCTTTGTCCGAGGAAACTAAATTCTGAACTGATTCTGTCGGCAATAACACAGGCCTGTGACATGTTGAATTTTCCCCTGCATCCACCTCCCCATTCCCTGGGGCAGGAACTGGGCCAGAGCCAACCACAACAGATATCAGAAAAAACTTTCTAATGGTGAGGGTGATAAACGGGTGGAACAGTTTGCCACAGGAGGTGGTTTAACTTGCCTTCACTGGAGGTCTTCAAACAGAGACTGGATAGTCATCTTTCTGGGATGGTTTAGCTAGTGAATCCTGCATTGAGCAGGGCGTTGGACCCAATGACCCTGAAGGTCCCTTCTAACTCTATGATTCTATGATGCGTGGAAGCTATTACTAACTTTTTTAACATGCATGCATACATACACAGACACACAGACACATACATGTTTTTTTTTTAATTTATTAGATTTGTTGTGAATTGTTCTATTGTGTGTTGTGAGCCGCCCCGAGTCTACGGAGAGGGGCGGCATACAAATCTAATAAATAAAATAAATAAATAAAATAAATACATACAGTTTGTCCTCATAGTCAAAAGCATATATCTTAGTAATTTATATTATCTTTATTGATATGTTCTTGGATTATACCTAGTAAAATTGATTGTGATTTCATTTGCGATTTGATTTCTATGAATGGTGCTGCATATGTCCAGATTCTATACTTAGATGTTAACTTGAATAACCATTGCTGGATTTTTAATGATTTAATAGTCTAAATATTATTACCGAGTAAGGATGAAGTTCTTATGTTTAAAATACAGTACAGTCATACCTCGTCTTACGAACCTAATTGGTTCCAGGGGGAGGTTCGTAAGACGAAAGGTTCGTAAGATGAAACATTGTTTCCCATAGGAAACAATGTAAAGTCAATTAATCCGTGCAACCAAAAAAACCCCCCCGCAAAAAAACGGCTTTCGGCGGGCCTCGCGGCTGTTTTAAAACCCTCGCGGAGGGTTTTCCACCTCTCCTCTTCCCAGTTTGCTCTCCATGTGTCCCCAACCTTTCAAGAGGTGGAAAACCCTCTGTGAAAGGTTGAGGACACATGGAGAGCAAACTGGGAAGAGGAGAGGTGGAAAACCCTCGGTGAAAGGTTGGGGACACATGGAGAGCAAACTGGGAAGAGGAGAGGTGGAAAACCCTCCATGAAAGGTTGAGGACACATGGAGAGCAAACCGCTTTCGGAGACTGCTGGGGAGCTGCTCGGCTGTTTTAAAAGGTGACAGCCAGGCTGGGGGGCTTCCCAGCAACCTCCCCGAAGCCAACCCGGAAGTTTGGGTTTGGCGTTCGTAACATGAAAAAAGTTCGTAAGAAGAGGCAAATTTTTTCTGAACCCCGGGTTCGTATCTCAAGTTGTTCGTAAGACGAGGGGTTCGTATCTTGAGGTACCACTGAATATCTAAATAAGATAAGCCAATAATTAAAACCAGTTGAAATAAATTGGAAACTAAAGAGGACCAACATGGAAAAGGGTTAACAGCAGCGTTCCCCATAAGCTGTGTGCGTGCGCAGGCGCACGCCCCAAAATACCCCCCCCCGTGCACCCTTTTCCACAGGCGCGCACTCTCCATCCCCCTGCCGGTCCGCGCGGGTGTGTGGGGGCGGGGAGGTGCCGGCAGTAGGAGGCAAAGTAACCGCAACCGCCCCTGCCTCCCCACGGTGCCTCCGGCCCCCTCGCTCCCTGGCCTCTTGGCCCTGCCCCCTGCCCACCCAATCCGCCCCCTCTCCTCCTCCTCCGCCTCCTGCCTTGGGGCGCGACTTCTTCCGCGGCAGTGGCGGGTGGCTGCGGCTTCTCGGGATGAAAGCGCTCCCAGCCAGGGGGCTGCGAGAGAGGGCTTTCTCCATGCGCTTCGGGAATGCCTGCCCCGCCCCTCTCGCAGCCCCTTTGTTGGGCGCGCTTTCGTCCCGAGCTTTCAGCAAGGGGGCTGCAGTAGAGGCAAGCGTTCCCGAAGCGCTCAGAGAAAGCGCTCTCGCAGCCCCCTCGCTGACAGAGAGAGAGGGAGAGAGAAAGTAAGTGAGAAAAAGAGAGAGAGAGAGAGCAAAAGGGGGGGAGAGAGATAGCAAGAGAGAGAAGAGAAAGAAAATGAGAGAGAGAGAAAGAGAGAGAGAGAGAGCAAGAGGGGGAGAGAGATAGAAAGAGAGGGAGAGAGAAAGTGAGAAAAAGAGAGAGAGAGCAAGAGGGGGAGAGAGAAAGAGAGAGAAATGACTCTTGATTTAAAGCATATGGTAAAAAGCACCCAAATAATAACAGAGAAAAAAAACCCCAGTCGTGTGTGTGTGTGTGAACTCTTGAACCATTTCCAATAGCTCACCTGTTATTGGAAATGGTTCAAGAGTTCACACACACACACACACACACACACACACACAAGGGGGGAGGAGACAGGGATGGAAAAAGAGGAGAAGATAGTAATAATAGTAATAGATTTTGGTTTTGTTTTTTTATTAATTTCTTTTAATAAAAAAAGAAGGGAATATTTATTTATACATACATACATACATACATACATACATACATACATACATACATACATACATACATACATACTTCTATGCTACCCAGTCCCAAAGGGACTGTCGCTCAGACACTATACTTTTCCGCCCACACCGAAAAAAAATTAGAGGGAACATTGGTTAACAGGCATTTTTTTGGCTGTGTCCAGATACAGCTGGTACATATGATAAATAACTTAAGATGTTTAACCTGTTTCCAAATCCCATTTCTAAAAAAGTCCATGCTGTATAAAATTGAGACTGTGTAATAGGCTGCCAGGGAGAGATATGTCAAGAGAGGTCTTAATTTTATAACATTTTAACTTTGAGAGATAATGAGAGATACTTTGGCATTATTCTGATATATGCAGTAAAATTCAAATACAAGATCACCTGTGTGAGAATATCACATTGAAAAACAATGTGTTTTTATATCAGTTTCCCATGTGGCACAATTTGGAGTTGAGCATAAGGTTGCATTTATGAATTATGTTAACCTCTTTTTTTAAAAAATCTGCTCTAGGCTAGATTCATATAACATGCTAAACTAAAGCAAAACAAACCACATTAAGGTTTAGTTTGTAAACTTACTGTAGTGGCTGTCTAATGTATATCTCATAATCCTACACTTTTTGTCCATTTTCTTTACTTTAGGGTTTATTTTTCTTGCTAAAAGAAAAGAAAACAACAACAACAAAATAAACAGGGGGGAAAGAAAAAATGAATATTGTATTGTAGCCAATTCTTTTATATTTGTTATCCTCCTATTTTTTAAAATGTTTGCTACAGGCAAAGTTATTATGCAGTATATATTACGTGATAAGAAACCAAGTTCTATTCTATTTACTTGGTGACATATTTATAATATTATAATACACATATTAGTTAGATTTATTTTTGTTTTGGTCTAGAAATATTTCCAGTGTGATCTTTAACTCCTTGGAAACCCTAACTCACATGTCAGGCCATGATCACAACTTTATTATTTATTAATATCTAGACATACCTAGATTTTAAACATCTGCAAGTTCTCAAAAGTTTTTAGATCTGCTGAAACACAGATAGTCATAGATCACTGCACGTTGCATCACGCATAAATAGTAAGACAGAATTGAGCAATGGTATGGAAGTAGAAGACAGAATTGCGCAAGTTTATCCCAATTTTACCATTATACACAATGTGTAGATTGTATTTGCCATTTCCTTGATCCCCCTTGCTTATTTGTGAACTTGTACAATAATTTGTGCTTCAGAAACATTAATTAATTTCAAATCTTATTATTTAGGGGAAAAAATGCTGGATTTTTTCCCTAAATAATAAGATTTGAAATTAATTAATGTTTCTGAAACACAAATTATTGTCAATCATTGTTCTGTTTCCACCTTTCATAAAGTTTTAATATTTTATGTCTGTTACCCATCTGAAACATTCTAAACCAAGTCTCCCCCTCGCTTTAGGAGGCATCCCTTAAAGATGGGTTCTAAAATATACAGCTGTATCCAGGCACTGAACCACCATAGTTCAGTGCCTGGATTTTCAGGCTGTAACCAATGTTTGACAACTGAGCTAATCTATGGTATATAAAGTTCATTGTTATATCTTCCATAGCAAAAGAAATGATATCTTTTTTTGCAATGCTGACAGGATTTGTGGGAATGATACTTTCCTATTTTGGGGAATTCTTGCTTCACTCTCATTCGCTTGTCAATCATTGTTTAGTTTCTACCTTTCATTCATAAAGTTTTAATATTTTAGAATAGAATAGAAAAGAATAGAATTTTATTGGCCAAGTGTGATTGGACACACAAGGAATTTGTCTTGGTGCAGATGCTCTCAGCGTACATAAAATAAAATATACATTTGTCAAGAATCATGTGGTACGACACTTAATGATTGTCATAGGGGTCAAATAAGCAATGAAGAAGCAATATTAATAAAAATCTTAGGATATAAGCAACAAGTTACAGTCATACAATCAACCTGGGCCGAAATGGGTGATAGGAATGATGAGAAAAACTAGTAGAATAGAAGTACAGATTTAGTAGAAAGTCTGACAGTGTTGAGGGAATTATTTGTTTAGTAGAGTGATGGCGTTCGGGAAAAAACTGTTCTTGTGTCTAGTTGTCTTGGTGTGCAGTGCTCTGTAGCGACGTTTTGAGGGTAGGAGTTGAAACAGTTTGTGTCCAGGATGTGAGGGGTCAGTAAATATTTTCCCCGCCCTGTTTTTGAGTCGTGCAGTATACAGGTCCTCAATGGAAGGCAGGTTGGCAGTAATTGCTTTTTCTGCAGTTCTGATTGTCCTCTGAAGTCTGTATCGGTCCTGTTGGTTTGCAGCACCAAACCAGACAGTTATAGAGGTGCAGATGACAGACTCAATGATTCTTCTTTAGAACTGTATCAGCAGCTCCTTGGGCAGTTTGAGCTTCCTGAGCTGGCGCAGAAAGAACATTCTTTGTTATGCTTTTTTGATTATGTTTTTGATGTTAGGTGACCATTTTAGGTATTGAGATATGATAGAACCTAGAAATGTGAAGGTCTCTACTGTTGATACTGTATTGTCTAGTATTGTGAGAGGTGGAAGGGTGGAAGTGTTTATCCTAAAGTCTACCACCATTTCTACGGTTTTGAGTGTGTTCAGTTCTAGATTGTTCTGGTCACACCACAAGGATAGTTGTTCAACTTCCTGTCTGTATGCGGATTCATCATTGTCTCGAATGAGTCTGATCACTGTTGTATCATCTGCAAACTTCAGTAGTTTAACAGATGGATCGTTTGAGATGCAGTCATTAGTGTATAGAGAGAAGAGAAGTGGTGAGAGTACACAGCCTTGGGGGGCACCTGTGCTAATTGTACATGTATCTGATGTGATTTTTCCTAGCTTCACCTGCTGCTTCCTGTCTGTTAGGAAGCTTGTGATCCACTTACAAATGTGTTCAGGTACCGCTAGCTGATTAAGTTTGGTTAAGAGAATGTCTGGTACAATGGTATTGAATGCTGAACTGAAGTCCACAAAGAGGACCCTAGCGTAGGTCATTGGAGATTCAAGATGTTGAAGGATGTAGTGTAGAGGATGTAGTTTTATGTCTGTCACCCATCTGAAACATTCTAAACCAAGTGTCCCTCTTTTCTAATCCATGTTCATGCAATGGAAGACCACAATGATGAGTAAATAGGTTTTTAAAAAAATAATTCTGCATGCTTTGTCAAGTTTAACATTTTACCTACAAAAGGGGCTCCTAGCAAATATTAAAAAATTGGAACAGAATAATTGGCACGTGAAAAGAATTGTTCTAGAGCATAAATTTATTTTTCAATATTCAAATGACTACATTGCCCTTCTTTGCCAAGCACCTTTTTCAGTTTCACTACTTTTGGATGGGATATTTTCCCCAGTCTCTCTATGCCTTGAAGTATTGTCTATATTTAGGTCAGTGATATGATGAGAGACATTCACATGTTGAAGGGTAGAAACTGCTTCTCCAGATATCAGTGAATGAAAAAAAATCCTTAATGCAAAACCATCATCCTTTTTATATTTTTCAAAGCAGTTCTGTACAAGAGACAGCTGTCTTTTTTAGCATAAGTTGCAAAACACATTCACATAACCCATACATACAGAAATTATTATTGACGATAATGTGACATGTTGAGTTTCTTTATGCACATGTGTACTCCCCACCCCCACCCCGCTCCATTAACCTTAAGAAAGTCAGAAGTAGAAAGGTAAAAACTCCAGCTGGCCATACCGTGTTTCCCCGAAAATAAGACACTGTCTTATATTAATTTTTGCTCTCGTCTTATTTTTGGAGGGTGTCTTATATTTCCCAAATAAGACAAATTCACAGGCAGAAAAGCTGACACCCCCAAAGAAAGTGTACTGTACGGTACACTGATTACGGTACGGTACCTGTCAGTATGGCACCCACACACACAAACGACGGCACTTATATGATACAACAGTATACTCCCGCTATTGCAGCTTCCGGCCACCAGAGGAACTACAGTCTACGCACTGTAGTGGAGACTGTAATGGCGGTGAGACAGCAGCAGACTGTGTCTGCTGTACTGGACGGTACAAAGCGATGGAAGGGGCCAGCAGGGGACGCCACATTATTACGGTAATGCTATGAACAGCTTTGAATGGTACCGTATGTTTTTCCGCCGTACCGTATGTAAACTTGACTACGCCTTATTTTCGGGGGGTGCCTTATATTAGCAAATTCTGCAAAACCTCTGACATGCCTTACTTTCGGGGTACGTCTTATTTTTGGGGAAACAGGGTAGTAGCCAGTATTCCATCCTCAAATCCTTGTCCAAAAAGCAGCCAGGTATTTTTCATATGTGTCACTCAAATAGACAGATATCTCCTTCTACCAGGAATTACTAGGCTTCTCTTTTTTGCCCTTCCCCCTTTTCATTTAAAAAAGGAAGCTGTGCTTCCTTTATACAGTATTATAATAAAGAGGAGGAGAGGCAGAGAAGGGAAGATTGTGTCAGATGGTCGAGAAGCTGCTCTCTTCTACTATAAGACTTTTCATTCTCAATGTGCTTCATTAATTTGATGAGCAGACACAAAAGTGTGGGGAGGGTTAAGGTGCTTTGTATGATGAAATACGCCTTAGGGTCTGCCGGAAGGTTTAAGAAAGTGAACTGCTAATGATGTTGAAGAAATACCTGTTGGGGATAAGAGCTTCTTTGGGCAGTCTTTGGGACACATTTTGTTAATTGTCGCTTTCTTAATTAGATGAGCCAGCAGGGTGATTGAGATTGGTATTTCCATACAAACCTTAAACTGTCTTTCTGTTGGTTCTGTTTGGTTGTTGTTTTGTTATTAAATGTGTGTGTGTGTGTAATAATATTCAAATTGTGTTGACCTTACTCTCATGAATTCATTCCATTCTTCCTCTTCCTTTTTAAATTTAATCATTTTTAAATGGTAATGTTGCAATTTCCAGACAGTAAGATATTTTTTTCTGATTATGGAATTTCCATATCCTAGAAAACTGAGTGGAGTTTGCAGCCCTTCTGTATCAATTGCCCCTGGAACTGGCTGATTGTCTGTTTCTGCCCTTCTGTGCCATAGGAACCCTGTGGGGGTGGGGATGCACAAAAGCTTATGGCTGCTGCTCATGAGTTAGATTAGATTAGATTAGATTTATTGGATTTATATGCCGCCCCTCTCCGCAAACTCGGGGCGGCTCACAACAATAATAAAAAACAGTACATAATAACAAATTACAATTTAAAATTAATACATTCATAAAACAATCCCAATGTATATAAAAACAGACACACAGTCAATCAATCAAATGGCAAAACAACATGGGCAAGGGGGAGATGTTTAGTTCCCCCATGCCTGACGGCAGAGGTGGGTCTTAAGGAGTTTACGAAAGGCAGGGAGGGTGGGGGCAATCCTAATCTCAGGGGGAAGTTGGTTCCAGAGAGTCGGGGCCCCCACAGAGAAGGCTCTTCCCCTGGGTCCCGCCAGATGGCATTGTTTGGTCGACAGGACCCGAAGAAGGCCGACTCTGTGGGACCTAACCGGTCGCTGGGATTCGTGCGGCAGGAGGCGGTCCCGAAGATATTCTGGTCCGGTGCCATGAAGGGCTTTATAGGTCATAACCAACACTTTGAATTGTGACCGGAAACTGATCGGCAACCAATGCAGACTGCGGAGTGTTGGAGTAATATGGGCATACTTAGAGAAGCCCATAATTGCTCTCGCAGCTGCATTCTGCATGATCTGAAGTTTCCGAACACTTTTCAAAGGTAGCCCCATGTAGAGAACATTACAATAGTCGAGCCTCGAGGTGATGAGGGCATGAGTGACTGTGAGCAATGACTCCCAGTCCAAATAGGGCCGCAACTGGCGCACCAGGCTAACCTGGGCAAACGCCCCCCTTGCCACAGCTGAATGGTGTTTCTCTAATGTGAGCTGTGGATCGAGGAGGATGCCCAAGTTGCGGACCCTCTCTGAGGGGGTCAATAATTCCCCCCCAGGGTAATGGACGGACAGATAGAATTGTCCTTGGGAGGCAAAACCCACAGCCACTCCGTCTTGTCTGGGTTGAGTTTCAGTTTGTTGACACCCATCCAGGCCCCAACAGCCTCCAGGCACCGGCACATCACTTCCACTGCTTCGTTGAGTTATTGATTCCAATAAGAAACAAGATGGAGATCTTCCATGTGGACTCCCAAATAGGCCGCCTATAAGAGGGAATCAGGGCCTCACCACTGTGATGCTCCAAAGATGGCTGCCGGAACAGATGCTGAATGCCTCAGAGACAGCAATGGGGGTTTGCGCCAGAGTGAGGAGACAGGCAGAACGATCCGCAGATAGAGGCTATAATCAGTAAGGTCTCATACAGAAACCGCCATATTTGTCCTGCAGGAATGTGAAATGCCATGTTGGCTATCCGAGCCAGAGGGAGAGGAACGGTGGCTGCGCAATCGCTCGACTTCTGCAGTTTGATGTCACCCACGATCAGAGGTCCTCTCTTCTTTCAAGCGACCAGTAGCCTCTGAAATATATGTGGCTCGATTAGATCTGCAAGTGCCAATTTAAGGCAAGAGGCCAGAATAAAACCCTCAGACAGCCAGAATAGTAGAGTGAAGCTCTCAGATATATAGCCACTTTAACTGGGCTATATATCTGGGCTGAAGCCCGTAGCCACCTTCTACCCAGATGGAAATGACAGCTGTCATTGGAGAGGAACTCACGCTAGATGAAGTCAGCAATCCAAGGAAAACAATTCTCAATAGTTAACACATGACTGGAAAAACCTTCAAGGATGGGAGCACAAGACATGCTTCCTTTAATGATCAAGGACTGAGTCAAAAGAGGGGGAGCCGAGATAGAAGGGGAAATTTTTATTAAATCAAATTCAGTCCTGAGTGGTCAAAGGGCAGTGTCTTCCCATCCTTGGAGGCTAGCTCTACCCACTCTGGAAAATTATTTTCTACCAATTGCTACATCATCCTTTTTCATGTTGAGATTCAGTTTGAGACTTTCTTGCATGCAAGACATATTTATCACTGAGTTACATTCCTCCCCCATATGATCCTCAGAACAAGTTCAATAGGTTCAGGAAATTATCCAGGCAACAGGTCTAGAAATTATTCCCATAACCCAGCAGTTAAAAATATCTTGCTACAACTGAAGAGGTTAAGACATTGTTTGCTTATGTGTTGTGGTTAGCTTTGGCCCAGCTCCTGCCCCAAGGACTGTGGATGTGGGGGAGACATCCACATGCTGCAGGCCTGTTTTGCCCCCGGTGGAATCTGCTGATGAAGGCTCCTCTGACCAAGAAGACATGAGTGACAGGGAGGAGGAGAGTGTGGCAGACAGCTCAGAAAGAGATCAATTATCTAGCTCCTCCTTGGATTCAGAACAAGAGTTAATGATACAGCCACGCATGCGGAGAACAATGCATAGGCAACAACAACTGAGAGATTATTATCAAAGAAAATGAGGCCACCTGTGGTTGGTTGGGGCTGTGGTAATTAGTGAGGCTGCTATAAATAGCAGACTGTGGGTTTGGCCATTGTGGAGGATTATCTGATCCTTGTGTTTCGTGACTGCTTTACTGACTTTGACCTTTTGTGTGCTGATTTCCCCCCGCTTTGAAACTAAACCAGAGCAAAGTGTGTTTCACTTTGTGAAAGAAGAAGGACTGTGAATTGCCTCACAGCTGCAAGCTAAGTATCACAGAACTGATAAGGGACTTGTACAAATTACCAGTTTGTTTGGAGACCAGTGCTCTTTGCTATACCAAGAGAGGGCTTAGGTTAAGTGACTTTTCATTATAAAGAACATTGTTTTGAATTTTCAAACGTGTGTGTCTGAAATTTGTACCTGTGAATTTTTGGGAGGATTCTACCAGAGAGCCCAACAGAACACTTATGCATACATAAAAGATTTGTGACATATAGTTTACAGACTTACTTCTTAGGCTGGGACAAATTGGCCATTGCAAGATTTTTGACTGAGTGAGCTGGCTTCTTATTTTGTCAGACAATTTTCTCCTGAGTTTTGTACCAGTCAAGTTTGTTGTTGTTTGTGAGCTACCATATCCAATAACTTATATTATTGATTTTTCTGTTGGTTGAAACCTGAGCATTCTTTAGTTTACGCAGTTTGTTTTGTGGGCTGGCTAGAAGGCTGGGAGCCTTGAGATGCAGTTCTGTACAAAATAGATTTTTATTTATATTAAATCTTGTTATAAATCTGCTATCATATATCAGGAGAACTAATCTTCTGAGTTGTAGTGCAATTTCAATTTATTATTCTGGTTGAAGATTAAGCTACCTTCATGAGTTTACTCTCCAATGCCTCTGGAGGCCTGGACAATTTGCCATAAGTGAAACTTGCCTAAGCCTTCTTTTTTTCATTGTATGCTTGGAAATATGTGCTTAGATGGTTAAACTGAGTATCTTTGCTATAAAAATAAAATATATTTTTTTAAAAAACACAATCTTGTGTGTTTATTGTCTTAGGTTTCCCTGTTTCTTTACATCTAAGGTCTTTCTATTAGCTATTGTTGTTGGGGCCTGCATTGGCTGCCGATCAGTTTCCGGTCACAATTCAAAGTGTTGGTCATGACCTTTAAAGCCCTACATGGCATTGGACCAGAGTACCTCCGGAACCGCCTGCTACCGCACGAATCCCAGCGGCCGATAAGGTCCCACAGAGTTGGCCTTCTCCGGGTCCCGTCAACTAAACAATGTCGTCTGGCGGGCCCCAGGGGAAGAGCCTTCTCTGTGGCGGCCCCGGCCCTCTGGAATCAACTCCCCCCGGAGATTAGAACTGCTCCCACCCTCCTTGTCTTCCGTAAACTACTTAAGACCCACCTATACCGCCAGGCATGGGGTATTTGAGACACCTTTCCCCCAGGCTTATTATAATTTATGTTTGGTATGTATGTGCTGTTTGGTTTTTAATTATGATAGGGTTTTTAGGGGTTTTTTTAAATATTAGATTTGTGCCAGTATAATATTGTTTTTATCGTTGTGAGCCGCCCCGAGTCTTCGGAAAGGGGCGGCTTACAAATCTAATAAATTATTATTATTATTATTATTATTATTATTATTATTATTATTATCATATACAGTGGGGGGGGAAGTATTTAGTCAGACACCAATTGTGCAAGTTATCCCACTTAAAAAGATGAAAGAGGCCTGTAATTGACATCATAGGTAGACCTCAACCATGAGAGACAACATGAGAAAATCACATTGTCTGATTTTTAACGAATTTATTTCCAAATTATGGTGGAAAATAAGTATTTGGTCACCTACAAACAAGCAAGATTTCTGGCTCTCACAGACCTGTAACTTCTTCTTTAAGAGGTTCCTCTGTCCTCCACTCATTACCTGTAGTAATGGCACCTGTTTGAATTTGTTATCAGTATAAAAGACACTTGTCCAGAACCTCAAACGTCACACTCCAAACTCCACTATGATGAAGACCAAAGAGCTGTCGAAGGACACCAGAAACAAAATTGTAGCCCTGCACCAGGCTGGGAAGACTGAATCTGCAATAGGCAAGGAGCTTGGTGTGAAGAAATCAACTGTAGGATCAATAATTAGAGAATGGAAAACATACAAGACCATTGATAATCTCCCTTGATCTGGGACTACATGCAAGATCTCATCCCATGGGGTCAAAATGATCACAAGAACGGTGAGCAAAAATCCCAGACCCACATGGGGGAACCTAGTGAATGACCTGCATAGAGCGCGACCAACATAACAAAGGCTACCTTCAGTAACACACTATGCTGCCAGGGACTCAAGATTCTGCAGTGCCAGACGTGTCCCCCTGCTTAAGCCAGTACATGTCCGGGCCCGTTTGAAGTTTGCTAGAGAGCATTTGGATGATCCAGAACAGTATTGGGAGAATGTCATATGGTCAGATGAAACCAAAGTAGAACTGTTTGGTAGAAACACAACTTGTCGTGTTTGGAGGAGGAAGAATGCCGAGTTGCATCCAAAGAACACCATACCTACCGTGAAGCATGGGGGTGGCAACATCATGTTTTGGGGTGGTTTCTCTGCAACGGACCAGGATGACTGATCTGTGTACATGAATGAATAAATGGGGCCATGTATTGTGAGATTTTGAGTGCAAACCACGTTCCATCAGCAAGGGCACTGTAAGATTAAACATGGCTGGATCTTTCAGCATGACAATGATCCCAAATACACCGCCAGAGCAACGAAGGAGTGGCTTCGTAAGAAGCATTTTAAGGTCCTGGAGTGGCCTAGCCAATCTCCAGATCTCAACCTTATAAAAAACTTTTGGAGGGAGTTGAAAGTCCGTGTTGCCCAGCGACAGCCCCAAAACATTACTGCTCTTGAGGAGATCTGTATGGAGGAATGAGTCAACATACCAGCAACAGTGTGTGCCAACCTTGTGAGGACTTACAGAAAATGTTTGACCTCTGTCATTGCCAACAAAGGATATACAGTGTTCCGTCAATTTTCGCAGGGGATGCGTTCTGAGACCGCCTGCGAAAGTCGAATTTCCGCGAAGTAGAGATGCAGAAGTAAATACACCATTTTTGGCTGTGGACAGTATCACAAGCCATCCCTTAACACTTTAAACCCCTAAATTACCATTTCCCATTCCCTTAACAACTGTTTACTCATCATTATTACTGGTACTCACCATTGAATAAGACCCTGACCCTGATATTTATAAACATAATTATTTATTAACAATAATTATTATTTTTGTTATTTATTTGCTAAAATTATTAGTTTGGTGATGACATATGATGACATCGGGCAGGAAAAACCGTGGTATAGAAAAAAACTCGTGAAGTATTTTTCAATTAATATTTTTTGAAAAACCGTGGTATAGGCTATTCGCGAAGTTTGAACCCGCGAAAATAGAGGGAACACTGTATAACAAAGTATTGAGAGGAACTTTTGTTATTGACCAAATACTTATTTTCCACCATAATTTGGAAATAAATTCGTTAAAAATCAGACAATGTGATTTTCTGGATGTGTTTTCTCAAGTTGTCTCTCATGGTTGAGGTCTACCTATGATGTCAATTACAGGCCTCTTTCATCTTTTTAAGTGGGAGAACTTGCACAATTGGTGCAAGTAGGCTTAAATGTTTTTTCGAAACTACAACAAATAGAAGTTACGTATCATAGTGCTATTATTTTAAAATATTTACTGTGTATTTTTATTGCTGTTGTTTGATTGCTCAGCATGAAAAATGTGTATATGTACGTGTAAAGCAATATCATTAAGTAACACTACACACAGTCCTCAAATTATTTCACCTCTGTAACAGATTTTGATTGTAGAAATATTTACATTTGTTTGTTTGTTTGTTTGTTTGTTTGTTTACTTACTTACTTACTTACTTACTTACTTACTTACTTACTTACTTACTTACTTACTTATTAGATTTGTATGCCGCACCCTCGGAGGATTCGGAGCGGCTCACAACATATTTACATGTATTAAATGTGTTTTCTGCACATCTCACCACAAGGCGACTCTAGGTGGATTGCAACATTATTTACTTGAATTTTATTTAGAATGTCAAAGATTTGTTTGTATGTTATTATTAGTTCCTGATGTATTTATTGGTTTAAAAAGAAACAATATTTCATTGCCATTCTTGTATGCTTTTTCTTCTTGTTTCTGCTCCTACTGTAGTCTTGCAAGTTGATGGTTATTTCCTATTCTGTCTCTAGACCTACGGCATTTGTCACGGATTGTATATTTAGTTCATTTTCAGTATTCTCTTGTCATTGCTGTTGACTCATCAAGCTGGTCCTGGTAACAATACAACCAACATGTCTTTCTATTTTTATCTAGAACTCTTCCCCCATCTGACTTTTCTGCTCTATGAGTCATTCTTTCTGACCTTACATCTCAACTCCTTTTAAAGGGCTGGGAAAAAGCGAGAAGAAACCAATCATAAATATTACATAAACTCTTTCTAAGGATTTTTTGTTATCAGGAATAATTCCACCATGTTGTAGTTCTTACATCTGAATAACTTGGGGTACAAAGAACGAGTTACAAACAGGATTATACAATTTGTGGCACCAGGATAAAATTATGACTTGGACCCATTGTTTTGAAGGGATTCTGCTGAATCACATCTTTTAAAGTGGAATACACCCCTTTTTCTTGCTTTTACCTCTTCATAAAGTCTGTATTTCAGTTATTATATTCAATCTAATTCCTTTATCTAGATGGAAATGCTGATATTCTCAGAAATGGATTCAATAAAAACATCTCATTTTCAATTAACCTAAATTGGCTGCTAAGTAGGAGGGCTAGAACTTGAAAATATATAGTACTTTCCAGGCTTTCAAAGTCAGTTTGATTTTTTGGGATGGGTTTATATTTGCTCTTTGGTAATCCTGCATCAGTCTTCACTATGAAATCAACTGACACGTGATTTTACCATGTGTAGTTTTTGATAGGGTCTTGATCTGTTTACCTTAATGCATTAGTATTGTAATACAGACTGTAACTGGGCGTTTGTCCAGGTCCGCCTGGTGCACCAGTTGCGGCCCTAGCTGGACCGAGAGTCACTGCTCACAGTCACTCATGCCCTCATCACCTCGAAGTTCGACTACTGTAATGCTCTCTACATGGGGCTACCTTTGAAAAGTGTTCGGAAACTTCAGATCGTGCAGAATGCAGCTGCGAGAGCAATCACGGGCTTCCCTAGGTATGCCCATGTTACACCAACACTCCGCAGTCTGCATTAGTTGCCGATCAGTTTCCGGTCACAATTCAAAGTGTTGGTTATGACCTATAAAGCCCTCCATGGCATCGGACCAGAATATCTCCGGGACCGCCTTCTGCTGCACGAATCCCAGCGACCAGTTAGGTCCCACAGACTTGGCCTTCTCTGGATCCCATCGACTAAACAATGTTAGCTGGCGGGACCCAGGGGAAGAGCCTTCTCTATGGCGGCCCCGACTCTCTGGAACCAGCTCTCCCGAGAGATTAGGATTGCCCCCACCCTCCTTGCCTTTCGCAAACTCCTTAAAACCCACCTCTGCCGTCAGGCATGAGGGAACAGAGACATCTCCCCTTGTCCTATATAATTTATGAATGGTATTTTTGTGTGTGTGTCTTGTTTTTTTTAATAAGGGTTTTTTAGAGACTATTTAATATTAGATTTGTGATACATTGTTTTTTGTTATTGTTGTGAGCCTCCCCGAGTCTGCTGGAGAGGGGCGGCATACAAATCTAATAAATAAATAAAATAAATAAATAAACTGGTTTTCTCTTTAATTCCAGATTGAATACTTGATAAGAACTTTGTTAGTATGGAACAAAGATTAAATCACAGATATACTCTAGCCATAATATTAAGATTATGAACAATCTTCACAAACAAATTTCAGTAATAAATTTTGAATCACACCATGTATTAAAATAAACAAATAGAAAAATGGGAGCACTGTTGCAATTCAAAACAGATTAATTGCTAACACTATAAAACAAGAAATCCTCCTCACCCTTGACCATCTGACCATCCCTCCTTTTGTTTACCTTCACTTAATCAATTTCATAGAACTAGCTAACAGATAAGAGCTGCTTCCCTTCTTTCTTGTTCCCTTGTTCTCAGTAGCATTGTTACATAAATATTAAACAAATAAGTTGTATTTTTATTAGACAAGGCAGCTGTTTGAGAGCAGAAAAGGGGCCAGCTAGATAAATAATCAGCATTTTCTGCAGTAGTCTGGTATATATTTCCAGTGGAGAAAATTAGCAAGAGTTTATAAAAAACACACATCATCCGTTACCAGAAGGAATCAAAACCCCACCCTAGTGGTGTTATGTCTACAATACTTTGAGTTCCAGCCAGCAGAGCTAAGTTAATGAAGCCTGATGTTAACACAAAGGCTTAGCACAGAGAATGGGTATTAAGAAGATATGTCAGTGGCAGTGCTGTTGTACAAAAGGGTCTTTGATTTCTTATTCTTCTGGGTGGTTGTAAGGATTGCTGAAGTACGGTATATATAAGAAACTTAGGCATATATATTTGCAAAAAGTGTTTCAAGTTTTAATTCTCTTGGATGTGTTGCAGCCTGATAAATCTGGATTGCACTACTGTAAGTGGAAGAAGATTGGAAACTGTATACACAGTAAATTTACCAGATCTGGAGCTAGATTATTGCAGTATGACAGCAGAAAGGGAGAGAAAACTTTGTTGCCATTGTCTAGATTTCTGCCACTCAATTCAAAGCCCACTGCAACAAGATAGCCAAGAAGGCTTCAAGAGTTGTAAACCTAATCCTACGTAGCTTCTGCTCTGGCAATCTCACACTATTTACCAGAGCTTACAAAACTTTTGCCAGACCCATCCTCGAATACAGCTCATCTGTTTGGAACCCATATCGCATCTCAGACATTAACACCCTTGAAAATGTCCAAAGATACTTCACCAGAAGTGCCCTTCACTCCTCCACTCGAAACAGAATACCCTACAAGATTAGACTTTCAATCCTGGGCCTAGAAAGTTTAGAACTAAGATGCCTTAAACAAGATCTAAGTATTGCCCACAAGATCATATGCTGCAACGTCCTGCCTGTCGGCGACTACTTTAGCTTCAACCACAACAACACAAGAGCACACAACAGATTTAAACTTAATATTAACTGCTCCAAAATTGTCTGTAAAAAATATGACTTCGGTAACCGAGTTGTCGAAGCGTGGAACTCATTACCGGACTCCATAGTGTCATCCCCAAACCCCCAACACTTTACGCTGAGATTATCTACAGTTGACCTATCCAGATTCCTAAGAGGTCAGTAAGGGGCGAGTACAAGTGCACTAGTGTGCCTTCCGTCCCCTGTCCTATTGCTCCCCTATATCTCCTATACCTTTCTTCTATTCCTATATCTCTTCTTCTACTCTTTCATTGACATGTTCTATTACTATATCTTTTCTATTATTTCTTAGGTATATTTTACTATGAGTATCTCCTCTATAACCTTCATCATGTATTTTACTATGTGTATGTAGATATATACCCACTAAAACCCTCATTGTGTATTGGACAAAATAAATAAATAAATAAAATAAATAAATAAATCATTATGAAATGAAATAAAAAATTAAATAAAACAAAACAAAACAAAATAGAATCCAGGATAATTCTCTGAAGTTAAAACTACAGTGTTCCCTCGATTTTCGCGGGGAATGCGTTCCGAGACTGCCAGCGAAAGTCGAATTTCCGCGAAGTAGAGATGCGGAAGTAAATACACCATTTTTGGCTATGAACAGTATCACAAGCCTTCCCTTAACACTTTAAATCCCTAAATTACCATTTCCCATTCCCTTAACAACCATTTACTCACCATTATTATTGGTACTCACCATTATATAAGACACTTAGTGATCCTGATATTTATAAACATAATTATTTATTAACAGTAATTATGTTTTTGTTATTTATTTGCAAAAATTATTAGTTTGGCGATGACGTATGACCGCAAAGTATTTTTTAATTAATATTTTTTGAAAAACCGTGATATAGGCTATTCGCGAAGTTCGAACCCGCGAAAATCGAGGAAACACTGTACTCTACTTAAAGTACCAGGGAGAAAATGTTTCTCCCTTTACAGGTCTTTCCCCAGTGTTTGAATGTACTGCATGATTCCAGAAAGAAGTCTTCCACGAACAAAACAAAAGGTACCTGTCAGTTTAGCCTGAGCTTCCTGATAAAATTCCAGCAGAGAATTATTTTTTTTTAATAGATGAAATAAGAACCCTGCCATGCCCTCTTGACTGGTCACATAAATCATTTGTGGTAATTGCTCTGAGAGGGAAAACTGCTTCATAGGCAGAGAAAAATAAAACAACCTTTCCTGACTGTGTACCACTTCAGGTGGCTCAGCTGCAGAAGTCGTTGGCCCTCTTCTATGATCATGTATGTATTTTATTTATTTATTTATTTATTTATTTATTTATTTATTTATTTTGTCCAATACACATAGAAACATAGAAGACTGACGGCAGAAAAAGACCTCATGGTCCGTCTAGTCTGCCCTTATACTATTTCCTGTATTTTATCTTACAGTGGATATACAGTGGAACCTCGACATACGAGCAGCTCTACTTACGAGCTACTCGAGATAAGAGCTGGGAGGGGAGCGACATTTTTGTTCGCCTCCCGAGCTCACATTCGGGATACGAGCGCCAAGGAGCTGTCTCCTGACGCCGAAAGCTAACTTCCGCGTTTGGCTTCAGGAGACAGCTCCTTGGCGCTCGTATCCTGCGTGTTTTAAAAGGTTGCAGCCGGCCTGGGGGGCTGGGGGGGTGCTGGCAAGCCCCCCAGGCCGGCTGCAACCTTTTAAAACACGCGCGCCGCTTCGCAGCTGTCTCTTGAAGCCGGAACGCTAACTTCCGCGTTCGGCTTCAGGAGACAGCTGCAAAGCGGCGCGCGTGTTTTAAAACGTGGCAGCCGGCCTGGGGGGCTCGGGGGCTTCTGAAGCCGAACGCGGAAGTTAGCGTTCCGGCTTCAGGAGACAGCTGCAAAGCGGCGCGCGTGTTTTAAAACGTCACAGCCGGCCTGGGGGGCTCGGGGGGAAGCCCCCGAGCCCCCCAGGCCGGCTGCCACGTTTTAAAACACGCGCGCCGCTTCACAGCTGTCTCTGAACGCTAACTTCCGCGTTCGGCGGCAGCGGTTTTTTTTTGTTGTTGCACGGATTAATTGACTTTACATTGTTTCCTATGGGAAACAATGTTTCGTCATACGAGCGTTCTGACTTACGAGCCTCCTTCCGGAACCAATTAGTCTCGTAAGTCGGGGTTCTACTGTATGTTTATCCCAGGCATGTTTAAATTCAGTTACTGTGGATTTAACAACCACGTCTGCTGGGAGTTTGTTCCAAGGATCTACTACTCTTTCAGTGAAATAATATTTTCTCATGTTGCTTTTGATCTTCCCCCCAACTAACTTCAGATTGTGTCCCCTTGTTCTTGTGTTCACTTTCCTATTAAAAACACTTCCCTCCTGAACCTTATTTAACTCTTTAACATATTTAAATGTTTATAGAAACATTAAATGTTTATAGAAACAGTACACAATACATATTGAAGAGGATAGACATGAAGTATTATATATAAAGAGAAGATATAAAAGTAGAGGAGAAGATATATGAAAGGAAGAAAAGATATATGACATATGAGATAAGGAGAGACAATTGGACAGGGGACGAAAGGCAGGCTAGTGCATTTATGTACGCCACTTATGTATGCCTCTTAGGAACCTGGAGAGGTCAATCGTGGATAGTCTAAAGGAGAAATGTTGGGGGTTAGGGGTTGACACTACTGAATCTGGTAAGGAGTTCCACACTTCGACAACTCGATTGCTAAAGTCATATTTTTTACAGTCTCCCCTTCTCCTTCTCCTCTTCCTCCCCCTCCTTCTTTCTTTCTCTTCCTCCATCACCGGCATCCAAACGACCGCCCCCAGTCCTTCTGGATCTGTCCTTTCCGCTGCCGGGATATCCCCCCTGCTTGCTTTAAATCCTGCTATTATAGTGCCTCCGAAGCCAAGGGAGGGGGGGAAGAGACTTGGCCATGCAGTTTGAAAGGGGGGAGTTTGTCGCTGGGATTCAAAGCAGCGCCGGCAAAAATAACGGGAATCCCAGCAAGGGGAGCCTCAGGGAAATCCTAGCAATGCAAGAATGGGCACTTCAGCTGGCAACGGAAGTCTGGAAGTGGGGATTCCCAGCAAGGTGAGGCTCAGGGAAATCCCAGCGCTTCAGGGCATCAAAGCGGTGGCGGCTCGGGTTCGTAAGGTGAAAATAGTTCAGAAGAAGAGGCAAAAAAAATCTTAAACACCAGGTTCATATCACAAAAAGTTTGTATGAAGAGGGGTTCGTAAGACGAGGTATCACTGTACTTACTTTACTAATTTTTTATAATAATGTAGGCAGAGGCTTAATGTATTTATTGGTAAAACTATGCAACTTTGTTTTATTCAGTCTTCTATCACCCCCATTTTTAAACATAAGATTTTATAGGCTACCCTAAAGTTTCATGTAGACAAGCATCCTGATACCCACAAATGCCCTTGCCTATGACTTTCTCTTTACCCAATTCTTTTTCTAAATAGATAAAACTCAAGTTGTTCAGAAAGTTTTTCAGTCCCTAACCATCCTTAGTTGCCTTTTCTGCATTTCCCCCCTCTTCTACAATGTATTTTAAAAGACTGATTACAAGATTTTATGAACCTTACTTCCCCTCCCAGTGTACAGAAAAAAATTGTAAAGAAAAAAAGTGATTCTTTGCATATAGTTTATGATTCTTTGCATATAGTTCATGATTTTTGATCCTATAATTCCTTGTCTGGAATGGAATGGGAAAATGACTTTGGATGAGAATAAAATAATAGGAGGAAGTGGCCACAACTGAGTAAGGGATAAAGAAAGTAACTAATAAAGAAACTGAGAAAGGATCCACCTTCTCTTATCAAGCTGTAGAATGGGAAGTGAGATTTGTACTTTTAGACTTGCAAGGTTTTTTAAAATAGTCTTATGATAGAATAGAATTAGCTCATTTTGCAGTTCCTGTTTGGTCTACTTGGAAATCTAACATTGTGAGAACTGATTCTCAGATTGATAAGAAATCTAGAAGCTTTTTCCAAAATGATCAACAAAGGCAATCTGGTCCTCCTTCATAAAATACACATACACACACACAAACACACACTATATCAAAACATAATAAGAAAAAGAATCAGAATACTACTATAGAACTATTTCGGGCTTATATGCCTTCATCAGGTAGCCACACCCTTACTGGGATTTGAACTTGGGGCTCTTCCTTGTAAGGTAGTGGCCTTAGCCTCAGATGACTCGACAAAAAAAATCTGGTTTAATATCAGGTAGGAAATAAGGCAAGGCTATATGATGTAATCTTGGTTGTTTAGTGTCTTTATTGATAAAACTGCAAAGAATTATTATTATTATTATTATTATTATTATTATTATTATTATTATTACTATTATTATTATTATTACTATTATTATTATTATTATTACTATTATTTAATTAGATTTATATGCCGCCCTTCTCCGAAGACTCAGAATACTTTATAGAGCTAAGCTTGATATGAATGTGTGGTTACTTCAACCACAAATTGATGTACCGTAGGTTGGATCTTGATCCGTCTATATTGCTCGCTGTGAACCTAAATGGTTTTTAGAAATTGTAGAATGTATTGATCCAGTATAGATCTGAGAACCAATGTATCAAACAGTAAAAGTAGCTGTGTTGGAGATTGCAAATAGATTTGGAATAATTTCAAATTATATTGTAGAAACATAGAAGATTGATGGCAGAAAAAGATCTCATGGTCCATCTAGTCTATTTCCTGTATTTTATCTTACAATGGATATATGTTTATCCCAGGCATGTTTAAATTCAGTTACTGTGGATTTACCAACCACGTCTGCTGAAAGTTTGTTCCAAGCATTTACTACTCTTTCAGTAAAATAATATTTTCTCACGTTGCTTCTGATCTTTCCCCCAATTAACCTCAGATTGTGCCCCCCTTGTTCTTTTGTTCACTTTCCTATTAAAAACCCTTCCCTCCTGAACCTTATTTAACATGGATAGATATTGTAGAAAATGGTACAGAATTAGAACAAGTAAATATATATATTGATAGAATATTCAGTAAAGATGGAATATGGAGGGAGACGTTTTAAGACATGTAAATGCTGGTAGAAAGGCAAATGATAGGATGAAGTCTGCAGCCAGAAATTAATATTTGCCCAGCCAAATATTATATACTGGCTTTATATAAGAAGTGTGGGTGGTAGAACAAGAATAAATATGATCAGAAACGAGTTATTATTTAATTTGGATTGGATACGGGCATTTGTGAACAATGGAAAATAAGTAGATGAGAAGTTTTGGTCATATAGAGAAAATGAATGAAGATCTAATCATAAAACAAATACAGAAAGGAAGGATGAATTGCTGGGGAAAAAAGACACAGAATGATTGAATTCATTTCATAAGTTCCTTGGGGAAAAAGACATGCAAGGTAAAGAAGGGAAAAAAATCAATAGTATAGGAATCAATGAATGATGCAGTTAAAAGAAGGATGGTTTGTAGTGAAAAAATGTATGCAGTTGGCATAAAATACTTTTAGCTATTATTTTCTTTCCTTTTTTTAAATCTCAGGCTCGCATTGGCTACCGATCAGTTTCCGGGCACAATTCAAAGTGTTGGTTATGACCTATAAAGCCCTACATGGCACAGGGCCAGATTATCTCCGAGACCGCCTTCTGCCGCACGAATCCCAGCGGCCGGTGAGGTCCCACAGAGTTGGCCTCCTTAGGGTCCCGTCGACCAAACAATGTCGGTTGGCGGGACCTAGGGGAAGAGCCTTCTCTGTGGGAGCCCCGGCCCTCTGGAATCAACTCCCCCCAGGGATTTGCACTTCCCCCTCCCTCCTTGCCTCCCAAAAGAGCTTAAAAACTCATCTTTGCCGCCAGGCTTGGATCTTAGATCTTTCCCTGACCATTGAATGCGTTAAGTATGATTGCTGAATATTTGGTTAATAAGTTAATTTTTTATGTTAATCTTCTCTTTCTAATTGTTTTTAATATTGTAGTACTAATTGGATTATATTACTGTTCTTTTTTTAATATATGCTGTGAGTCACCCCGAGTCCTCGGAGAGGGGCGGCATACAAATCCAATTAAATAAATAAATAAATGTCCACACCCACTCAGTTACTTGACCATCAAACAACACCCACAAAAATAAGCCATGCCCACAGAATTGGTAGTAAAACATTTTAGAAGACACCCCTGAATCTGTAGTATGAACACCTATTGGATTGGACAAGTGTATCAGTGATTATTGAAACGGATGTCCAAGTGCCGCCTCTATGTTGGTTGAGGCAGGCAGGATTCACTTGGGTACCATTTGTTGGGGGCTCAAGGGAAAGGGAGGTTTTTGCCTGTGACACAGAATGCTAGACTTGATGGGCTTTGGCTCGATTCATCATGGCTCTTCTTATGTTCTTATTGCCAATCATATTCGATTGTAAATGGATTTCATCATTAAGCAAAGACTACTCAGACAACTAACGCTTTAAGTGTTAGAGTATAGAATTGCTCTGATTTGTGTATTTTCATTTTGAAATACCATAATAGCTGAGTGTAAGTCAAGAGGAAGTCATTTGTCATTTCAGGTCAGGAATTGAGTTTAATGGATACAGCAAGCTACAGTTGCCAACGTGGAACAATTATCTCCCCTCCTACTAATCAGAGAATATCCTGAGAACAGGCAAGGGACAGCATAAGTCAATCATCACTCAGATTGAGCCAATCTATCTGAAAGACATAATGTAGCATTACCATTCTATAAGCTATAGGTTTAGGGGTTTTTTTCCCTACTAACAAATCCTTAATTCTGCTCTTTTCTAGTTCTATATTTAATGTTTTGTGTTCCTTTCAAATGGCTAATGGCATCCACTGACATCCTTATTATATCTAATAGCCCTGCTACCTATGTATATACTGTTCTTGGTAAGCAGTTAGCCTGCAGTTTTCAGTTCTAAGAACAGTTCTCCCGAGGCTTGGGCCACTGATTTACCTTCAAAATCTATATACAGGTATGGTTGTAACAAGCTATGGTCTAAAAGTAGCGGATTCCTACAAGATATTGGTATGTCTGCTTTCCTAAATGAGCACTACATAGTTTCTACTTCCCTGGTGCATGAAGATGACATGGATCAAGTGAGAAGTCTTTCTGTCCATAAACCAGTATGGGGGAATTGAGACATCTCCCCCGGGCCTATAGAGATTATGCATGGTATGGCTGTGTGTATGTTTGCTTTTAATAATGGGTTTTTTAGTGTTTTTAAATTATTAGATTTGTTGTACATTGTTTTATTGTTGCTGTGAGCCGCCCCAAGTCTACGGAGAGGGGCGGCATACAAATCAAATCAAATCAATCAATCAATCAATCAATAAACAAACAAACAAACAAACAAATGTTAGAATTATTTTCACTGAAAATTATGTTTATGTAAAAATATATGGGCTGGGATGGGAATACAGTGAATACAGTTAATTACAGAACTACAGTATTTCTTTTTTTAAAAAAGACTTAATTTAATAAGAGTTAACATTTTCCTTTTAGCAGTCATTTAAAACATTAGTTCATAATAAACCAGAAAATGAAATAGAAGAAAACAGGGTTAGGCTGTAAATAATAAGGTCCAGCAGAACAGCTGGCATTTATGTTAATTGTTAGAAGTTCTGATACCAATGTAACTTATATCATACAGCAGTATGCTTTATTATTTTAAGTTCTTTGTATATCTTTGTTTGTATATCTTTTTTTCTTTTTTCTGTGTGTGTCTCCGTTTTCTTTTTGTTGTTTTAAATGTAAATAATTAATAAAGATATTTTTCGAAGAAGTAAAACATTCTTATATCATAGTGCTTTCGTACCCCTCCTCATCTCTGTCCAGTTATATTCGCTTGGGGAATTTTAAAGCTTATTTAGATTTGAAACATGCATACATATCCACTTGGACAACATGTTGATCAACCGATTCAATCAAAACATATAGTTCTACTTATGGTGAACAGTGTTCTCAGCTTATTTCTGTTACAAATTTCGCTCTCAAATCTGTCTTTTTGAAATTTATTTTAAAAGCCACTTTTGGGAGAATGCTAATTTAAAGCCAGTTTTGGGGTTCTGTAATAAATACTAAATTGTGTTTCAATGACTCAGTAAATCTGAATCCAAAGAAAGTTGTTTTCTTGTGCCTTGTTTTTCTGTATATGATCTCTCTGTATTTTAATTTCTTTGATACCATTTGATCCCATAGCACCCAACTTTTTTTCTTTCTTTCCTTCTTTATTTATTTATTCATTCATTCATTCATTCATTCATTCATTTATTGGATTTGTATGCCGCCCCTCTCCAAAGACTCGGGGCGGCTAACAACAATAAAAAAGACAAGGTAAACAAATCTAATATTAAAATAATCTAAAAAACCCCAATTTAAAAACCAATCATACATACAAGCATACCAGGTATAAATTCTATAAGCCTAGGGGGAAGGGAAAATTTCAGTTCCCCCATGCCTGATGACAGAGGTGGGTTTTAAGGAGCTTGCGAAAGGCAAGGAGGGTGGGGGCAACTCTGATATCTGGGGGGAGCTGGTTCCAGAGGGTTGGGGCCGCCACAGAGAAGGCTCTTCTCCTGGGTCCCGCCAAACGACATTGTTTAGTCGACGGGACCCGGAGAAGGCCAACTCTGTGGGACCTAACCGGTCGCTGGGATTCATGCGGCAGAAGGCGGTCCCGGAGATATTCTGGTCCGATGCCATGAAGGGCTTTATAGGTCATAACGAACACTTTGAATTGTGACCGGAAATTGATCGGCAGCCAATGCAGACTGCGGAGTGCTGGTGTAGCATGGGCATACCTTGGGAAGCCCATGATTGCTCTCGCAGCTGCATTCTGCACGATCTGAAGTTTCCGAACACTTTTCACAGGTAGCCCCATGTAGAGAGCATTACAGTAGTCGAACCTCGAGGTGATGAAGGCTTGAGTGACTGTGAGCAGTGAGTCCCGGTCCAGATAGGGCCGCAACTGGTGCACCAGGCGAATTTTAAACTTCTTTTACGAATTGTGGTTAGATGTATATGTGAATTAGTTTTAAGAACCTTTCATTGATCTTATGTTCCATTGCAATTTAATATATGAATTGCTTTGTCAGAATTTGAAGGTAACCTTTCAAGCTTATTGAAAAATACTTCAAGAAAAGTCACTTTGTCAGCAAATGATCTGTTCTGGAACAGAGATCTGATGATTTGTAAAGGGAGGGAAGGAAGATTCCAGCTAAGACATGGAAGGCTTGCTATTTGACCATTTTGTAAAAATATTTTTTACATAGGTAGAAATGTATAAAGAAGAAACAATGCAGTTGAAAAAGATCAGTAGATTGGATATGGATAGGCCAGAAGATAAAATGAAAATAGAATGGCTACTGGCTGCTTTTCCAATCCCAATAAGTAAGCATTTAAATGCTGCAAAGTACACTATAAATAGACATTAGTAACAACTGGTATCCAAAGCAGATGGTGGAGCTCCATGCCCTGCCACCCTAGATAATCAGTTCCCACTACTGTGGTTGTAGTACCAGCTATAGTAATGAGCAAGGAGAAAAAGGGTCAAAATTAATGCTAGATAATAAATGGAGAAGGAAAACACACTTTTTTTTCCAAAAAAATTTATTTGGATTAATTTTATCGTAAATCTCAATTCTGTTCAGCTGATACAATTATTGGTGGTTGCTTGCTACTAATTAATGTTGTTAAAGGATTCACTTTGAATCTCACTCTTAAAATAATGTATCATACGTTCGTTCAAGAGAAAGGAGCCCATTTCAAAAGCAGAGATGTAATTAAAACTGCTTACATCTGCCTTTGTAAATAAATGCTGACAATTCGTATTTGGCTGCTGAACTTTGGCTTGACAGCACTGTAGAATTTGCCATCTGACAATCATATTTATTTAAAGACCTTAGAACATTATAACCAGTGATTTAGGACGAGGACAAACATGTCTAATGAAATGAGTGGCCCTTTCGTTTCATAATGTCTAGGGCAGAGATGGCTTTGTAAATAACATTGGTTCATTCATTTATTTCATTTTGAAAAAATGAACACCAAATGCTCAACTGTTTCAGAGTATTAATCAAGTTTAACTTGCCTATTCAGGAGGATGAGGATGATAGATACATTTTATCCAAGACAAAGTTCCTAGAATTAAGCATTATTATTATTATTATTATTATGCACCTCTATAACTGTCTGGTTTGGTGCTGCAACCCAACAGGACCGACACAGACTTCAGAGGATAATCAGAACTGCATAAAAAACAATTGCTGCCAACCTGCCTTCCATTGAGGACCTGTATACTGCACGAGTCAAAAAGAGGGCGGGGAAAATATTTACTGACCCCTCACATCCGGGACACAAATTGTTTCAACTCCTACCCTCAAAACGTCGCTACAGAGCACTGCACACCAAGACAACTAGACACAAGAACAGTTTTTTTCCGAACACCATCACTCTACTAAACAAATAATTCCCTCAACACTGTCAGACTTTCTACTAAATCTGCACTTCTATTTCTACTAGTTTTTTCTCATCATTCCTATCACCCATTTCCTCCCATGTTGACTGTATGACTGTAACTTGTTACTTATATCCTAAGATTTTTATTAATATTGCTTCTTCATTGCTTATTTGACCCCTATGACAATCATTAAGTGTCGTACCACATGATTCTTGACAAATGTATATTTTATTTTATGTACGCTGAGAGCATATGCACCAAGACAAATTCCTTGTGTGTCCAATCACACTTGGCCAATAAAAAAAATTCTATAAGAGGAAAAATCAAGACTCAATTATAGATCATGAATGAAGGTGTATTACAAAAGTTATCTGCTATTTGTAATATAAATCTTGTTAATCAAAAGCATTGTCAGGCAAAACAGTGGTACTGGGAAGCTATATAATATCAAAATAATGTATGTGTGTATGTGTGGGTGTGTGCGCATGCATAATCGCCTAGTTTTTGACCAGGACTATTATGTGTCTGTCTAAATTATGTATAGACTGTTCAGTGCTAGAAACTTAATATTTTTTGAAAAGATCAGGCTAAGGGATGAGCAATTGGAAATAACTATGTCCTCCTATATTACAAAGAAAGACTTTCAAAAGATTTAGTTTTTCAACTTTTCTACAATTTATCTCTGCCAGTTGCAAATTTCATTGTCTATATATAGTATGAGAAGCATAAAACACAACGACAATGTCATATAATTAATAATCTTCCAGTGGAAAAAATGACCTTAGTCCTTATCTGTTCCTAGATATAAACTGATAAAAAGTTTTAAAAGTTTATATTATTTAGTGGCAAGCTTTTTAAGTAAAGGTAAGTACCAGAAGTAAAAAGATGGAGACCTGAACCAAAACAGTGACTTTATATTCTGTCTACATGGAGGGAAGTATGCAGTGAAATCGCCCAAGGATCTGTTTTAGGCCCAGTACTCTTCAACATATTCATCAATGACTTGGACAAGGAGATAGATGGGGAACTCATCAAAATTGCAGATGACACCAAACTGGCAGGAATAGCCAATTGTCCAGAAGATAGGCTTAATATACAGAAGGATCTTGATAGACTTGAACATTGGCCACTATTTAACAAAACAAAATTCAATGATGAAAAAAGTAGTTGTACACTTAGATAAGAAAAATAAAATGCACATGTATAGAATATGTGGTACCTTGTTCAACTGAAATAACTGTAAGAGTAACTGTAAAACTTCAGAAGAGAAGGATTTAGGGGTAGTGATTTCTGACAGTCTCAAAATGGGTGAGCAGTGTGGTCAGGTGGTAGGAAAAGCAAGTAGGATGCTTGGCTGCATAGCTAGAGGTATAACAAGCAGGAAGAGGGAGATTGTGATCCCTTTATATAGAGCACTGGTGAGACCACATTTAGAATACTATGTTCAGTTCTGGAGACCTCACCTACAAAAAGATATTGACAAAATTGAACGGGTCCAAAGACGGGCTACAAGAATGGTGGATGGTCTTAAGCATAAAACATATCAGGAAAGACTTAATGAACTCAATCTGTATAGTCTGGAGGACAAAAGGAAAAGGGGAGACATGATCGAAACATTTAAATATGTTAAAGGGTTAAATAAGGTTCAGGAGGGAAGTGTTTTTAATAGGAAAGGGAACACAAGAACAAGGGGACACAATCAGAAGTTAGTTGGGGGAAAGATCAAAAGCAACATGAGAAAATATTATTTTACTGAAAGAGTAGTAGATCCTTGGAACAAACTTCCAGCAGACGTGGTTGGTAAATCCACAGTAACTGAATTTAAACATGCCTGGGATAAACATATATCCATTGTAAGATAAAATACAGGAAATAGTATAAGGGCAGACTAGATGGACCATGAGGTCTTTTTCTGCCGTCAGTCTTCTATGTTTCTATGTTTCTTTTCTATTCTTTCTTAGATATATTTTACTATGAGTATCTCCTCTATAACCTTCATCATGTATTTTACTATGTATATACCTACTAAAACCCTCATTGTGTATTGGACAAAATTAATAAATGAAAACAAAATAAATAAATAAACTAGTTATTAGTGAAGTTATCCATCAGCTAAGAGGAGATCATCACCAAAGTAACTGATTTTCATCCTAAAAATTGTTATTTTTTCTTAAGAGGATTTTTCTATCCATTGCAATCTGCCTTTTTAAAAGATCTATTACTTTATGTCTTCCACTCAGAAACAATAGAGATTGCTCTGTATCTCCTCCTGTGTGACATCCTTTCAAGAATTTAAGGAGTGTTATTATATCCCTCTCAGTTTTCTCAAGGCTAAACATTCTTTACTCTTTCTTGATGTGACTTTCCAGTCCACTGATTATCTTCATTGTTGTTTTCTCAAACTGCTCAAGTTTTAATGAGTCCTTGCTGGAGCTGTTCCTTGTGGCTATGTTAACATGAATTTCTCCTTTCCTCCCTAGACAGAAAAGTACGTTGGCATAATTTGCACTGCCCTCAGGCTGAGCTCTAATCTGCGTCACTGATAAAGCTTGTAACTGGTGCCACCCTTAAAAATTTTAGATGAAACAATTTAAAACATTGGCAGATTCCTATTGCTACATTTTTCCTTCCAGGCAGCATCACCTGCTGACAGGAAAAGTAACCTCTGACCCTAACATATTGTGGAGTGGAAATCTGACATCTCTCAGGCCATGTCTAACAGATAAGCTTATATTTCATGTTGCACAAGTAACAAATCACTAACCCAAAAGTTGCTCATGGCAGTTATCTGCCACTAAGGCTATTTCTGATTTTGGATCTAGCCATCTTCTGAAAGACTACTAGAATTGATTGTTTAAGTATAGAATTACCAGTAATATTTTTTGAGAGGAGCACTAAATACGTGTTCCCAAATGACAATCATAAGCACAACCAAACCATGAAAAGATTCTTATGAGATTTCTCTCCCAATTCATCTGCTCTCTTCCATTTGCATGAAATGGATGTAAAGTTGAATTTCATGAATCAGAATCCATTGAAATGCACTGTGATCCACAGAAACTTATATATGTTATGCCCCAAAATGTGATAACCAGAGATCATCGTATCCAGAATATTAACCTCCATACTGTGCAGTTATGCAGGCAGAAATGGGCTGCTGCCCGGATGGGGGAAACCGCAGGCTGTTGTGTGGGTCTGCATTGGTTGCCAATCGGTTTCCGGTCACAATTCAAAGTGTTGGTTATGACCTATAAAGCCCTTCATGGCATCGGACCAGAATATCTCCGGGACCGCCTTCTGCCGCACAAATCCCAGTGACCTGTTAAGTCCCAAAGAGTTGGCCTTCTCTGGGTCCCGTCGACTAAACAATGCCGTCTGGCGGGACCCAGGGGAAGAGCCTTCTCTGTGGCGGCCCCAACCCTCTGGAACCAACTCCCCCCAGAGATCGGAGTTGACCCCACCCTCCTTGCCTTTCGTAAGATCCTTAAAACCCACCTCTGTCGTCAGGCATGGGGGAATTGAGATATTCCCTTCCCCTTAGGCTTATAAAATTTATGCTTGGTATGTCTGTATGTATGATTGGTTTCTCAAATTAGGGTTTCTTAATTTAACTCCGAGTCTTCGGAGAGGGGCGGCATACAAATCTAAGTAATAAATAAAATAAATAAAATAAACTTAAACTTAAATATTAGATTTGTTTATATTGTCTTATTATTGTTGTTAGCCGACCCGAGTCTACGGAGAGGGGCGGCATACAAATCTAATAAGTAAGTAAGTAAGTAAGTAAGTAAGTAAGTAAGTAAGTAAAGTAAAGTAAGTAAGTAAAGTAAGTAAGTAAGTAAAGTAAGTAAGTAAGTAAAGTAAGTAAGTAAAGTAAGTAAGTAAATAAGTAAAGTAAGTAAGTAAGTAAAATAAGTAAGTAAAGTAAGTAAGTAAAGTAAGTAAGTAAGTAAAGTAAGTAAAGTAAGTAAAGTAAGTAAAGTAAGTAAGTAAAGTAAGTAAGTAAGTAAAGTAAGTAAGTAAGTAAGTAAGTAAAGTAAGTAAGTAAAGTAAGTAAGTAAGTAAAGTAAGTAAGTAAAGTAAATAAGTAAGTAAAATAAGTAAGTACGTAAGTAAAGTAAGTAAGTAAAGTAAGTAAGTAAAGTAAGTAAGTAAGTAAAGTAAGTAAGTAAGTAAGTAAGTAAGTAAGTAAGTAAGTAAGTAAAGTAAGTAAGTAAGTAAGTAAGTAAGTAAGTAAGTAAGTAAGTAAGTAAGTAAACCAGTATCAGTGTGCTACATGACTTTGGGACCAAATGAATACAGGGCTTTAATTTATATATAGTTAAGAAAATCCTCATCCTTTGTTGGTCAAAATATTTTTAGCCTTGAGATAGTATAGTACTTCCATTCTTTCAAGAACAGGAAATAGAGTTCCAAGCACATTTGAACAGGAGGAAAACTTGAGGCAAAACAAGTTCATACTTTCCTGCTCTGAGCAGCTGCAGCTGCTGATGGAAAAAATGAGAAAGGAATGAGTGAAAGAAAGATGACTTGGCCTAGTCAGAGCAGAGTTTTCTCTGCGAAAAAGCATTTTCTGTTTCCTCTCTTTTTAAGTAAGGGACCATTCAATACTTTATCTATCTATCTATCTATCTATCTATCTATCTATCTATCTATCTATCTATCTATCTATCTATCTATCTATCTATTTTGTCCAATACACAATAATACACAATGAAGGTTATAGAGGATATAGTAGAGAAGAAATACAAGATATAGGAGAGACTATAGGACAGAGGACGGAAGGCACGCTAGTGCGCTTATGCACGCCCCTTACTGACCTCTTAGGAATCTGGAGAGGTCAACCGTGGATAGTCTAAGGGTAAAATGTTGGGGGTTAGGGGATGATACTATGGAGTCTGGTAATGAGTTCCACGCTTCAACAACCCGATTACTAAAGTCATATTTTTTACAGTCAAGTTTGGAGCAGTTAATGTTAAGCTTGAATCTGTTGGGTGCTCTTGTGTTGTTGTGGTTGAAGCTGAAGTAGTCTTTGACAGGCAGGACATTGCAACATATAATCTTGTGGGCAATACTTAGATCATGTTTAGGGCGTCGTAGTTCTAAGCTTTCAAGATCCAGGATTGTAAGTCTAGTTTCGTAGGGTATTCTGTTTCGAGTGGAGGAATGAAGGGTTCTTCTGGTTAAGTATCTTTGGACATTTTCAAGGGTGTTAATGTCTGAGATGCGATATGGGTTCCAAACAGATGAGCTGTATTTGAGGATGGGTCTGGCGAAAGTTTTGTAAGCTCTGGTAAGTAGTGTGAGATTTCCAGAGCAGAAGCTACGTAGGATTAGATTAACAACTCTTGAGGCCTTCTTAGCGATGTTGTTGCGGTGGGCTTTGGCACTTAGATCTTTAGTTATTAGTATCCCGAGCTCCTTGACCGAGGTCCGTATTCTGCAGAGCAATGAGCTCAAGCATTTTCCTTTTGCTGTTTGCCAGTTAAGTCTTGATTAGAATCTATTGCATCTTCAAAAAGTCTTTGAGGAGCAGGAATAACAAGACCGTAGCAACCTTCTAGTCCATTGCGTAATAGAGGGTACTGAAGAAAACTCCAGCTTGCCAGAATTATGGGAGGAAGCAACGTTCCCATATTAAAAAATAATAGTTGAGTTGGTGTGTTCATATCCCATTCTTGTGTCTCTTGATAAATATGATACCATCCCCAGAGTAGCCAGAAGTTCTATAAAACAGAGACTAACTTACTCTGTTCCCCAATGTATCCTTTCCTTCTCAATCTTTGATGTTTATACTTTATGTTTTTAAGTTTGTTAGTGTCTGTGTATCACTTGAAACAACAGAAAAGCTTCTTCAGTTGCTATTTTAAGCCTAGTCAAGTGTCCCTTGCCTGCCACAAATTCAAAATATTGGAGAGTTGAATTCAGTCTCCTCTCTCATTTGAAAAACCAGACAGCTCCAGTATTCTGACCACCTTTTTATAGCTGGTCATAAATTTCCAAGCATGTCACAGTATCTTTAGCTTTGACTCCAGAGATTTCCTGTTGAGTTACAAGATGTAGGCCTGCAAAACACAGAGAAGCTAAATATACACTTTTGTGCAGCACATGGCCAAATAAACAAGGACAGCGTCAACAGAAGGGTGTTTTTAAACAAAAAGCGCAAGGCTGCCTTTTTTTTTTTAAAGTGATAATCAGATAATTAGTTTATCTTGGCAGAGAAACTAATCTGTCTGATTACAGCTGAACTTTTCATCTAGCACAATATTGATTCTCAATGTCAATTCACATGTTACTATAAGTAGTCGCAGTTTGTATCTCTCTGAAGTGCTGGGATATGTTTAGAGCTTAACTTGGTTCCAGACTTTTGGTTTTAATGTTGACAGTTTGAATCCAGTTTTTATGTTGTTTTATATTATAAACATTGTTTTAACGCTTGATTGGGAACTGCCCAGAGTTTTATATAAGATGTGTGGTTATATAATTTTTTTTTAATAAAACAAGCAACCAAATATTTGGCAAATTACAAGCCCTTCCATTCCGTCAATTTCAAACATGATTTGGTTTTTAGTATGAGAAGCTAGTTGTTTATCTTTTGGATACTGTTCTGTCGAGCTATCTGGTAGAATCCTCCTGAAAATTCACAGATACAAATTTCAGACACACACACGTTTGAAAATTCAAAACAATGCTCTTTATACCGAAAATTCAAATAAACTAAGCCCTCTTTTTGTATAGCAAAGAGCACTCGTCTCCAAACAAACTGGTAATTTGTACTAGTCCCTTATCAGTTCTGTGATACTTAGCTTGCAGCTGTGAGGTAATTCACAGTCCTTCTTCTTTCACAAAGTGAAACACACTTTGCTCTGGTTTAGTTTCAAAGTGGGGGGAAATCAGCACACAAAGCTCAAAGTCAGCAAGGCAGGCACGAAACACAATGATCAGATAATCCTCCACAATGGCCAAACCCACAGGCTGCTATTTATAGCAGTCTCACTAATTACCACAGCCCCACTCAACCACAGGTGGCCTCATTTTCTTTGATAATAATCTCTCAGTTGTTGTTGCTGCCTATGCATCTGTCCTCATGCGTGGCTGTATCATTAACTCTTGTTCCGAATCCAAGGAGGAGCTAGATAATTGATCTCCTTCTGAGCTGTCTGCCCCACTCTCCTCCTCCCTGTCACTCATGTCTTCTTGGTCAGATTCCACCAGGAGCAAAACAGGCCTGCGGCATGTGGATGTCTCCCCCACATCCACAGTCCTTGGGGCAGGAGCTGGGCCAGAGCTAACCACAACAGATACCAGTTTACATTACATCTAGAGAACAGCACTAGTATGAATATAGCTTAATGTTTGACTAGGTATGTTTGCCAATCTCTTGTGTCTCATTTCAACTTAGCAGTATTCTATTAATAATTACTTATATAAGTTGATGCTAGAATTTAGCTCAAAATCATCTGAATGTTCTTAATTCACGATTGGCAGGATGTAAGGGCTGGAAAGAACCTTGGAGATCATCTAGTCCAGGGGTGTCAAACTCAATTTCATTGAGGGCCGCATCAGGGTTGTGTTTAACCTTGGAGGGGGGACATGGCCTGGGGGGGGACATGGCCAGGGTGGGCATTTGGCACAGGCTCAAGATGCATTCTTGATGTTCTTTACTATATACCATCTTCTTATCTTTTCTACCAGATATTACTGGCAAATCTTTATTACTTATTCTTCATACTCAGCTAAACTTTTTATTTCTAAATTTACACCCTATTGTTTAATAGTAAATTGCTTTTCCAGACAGAAAAGTTATTTATACTAGTGTATTTTTATTCCTCAACTAATAATAAAAATACAATGGCATAAATAACATGATAATACATGATCGAACATCAGAGGTAAATTTCCATGATAGTAAATAGAAATGTTGATTGTAGATTAAATGGACTTACAGTATGTAAAATCTGACATTAAACTGTAGTATTAACATTGGATGTATCTGTTTTTTATCCAGATCAGTCACTTACCTGAGATGACATAATTATAATCCAGTCCAATCTAGTTCTCCTACAGCATTCTATCAGCCAAAAACAGGCCTTGCAGAGGATCCGCACGGCCCATTTTTGGCCAACAGAGTCCTGCCGGAGGCCAGGGAGGCCAAAAATGGGTCACGGGATGCTGCACACATCTCTCCCTTTGGTATTTCCAGGACGGTCCCACAGGCCAGATTTAAGCACGAATCCACAGACCTTCAGTTTGACACCCCTGATTTAGTCCCATGCCCTGCCCAACGTAGAAATGTATTATAATCTCCAATGAAAGAGAATCCACCAGCTCTGGTGGCAGTCTGTTCCGAGTCTTTGGAGAGGGGCGGCATACAAATCTAATAAATTATTATTATTATTATTATTATTATTATTATTATTATTATTATTGATTGATTGATTAGATTTGTATGCCACCCCTCTCCGGAGACTCGGGGCGGCTAACAGCAACAATAAAGCAGTGTACAATAGTAGTCTGATGTTAGAAATAATTAAAAGCCTATTAATATAAAAAAAACCAAACATACATACATACATACCATGCATAGAATTGTAAAGGCCTAGGGGGAAGAGGGTCTCAATTCTCCTATGCCTGATGGCAGAGGTGGGTTTTAAGCAGCTTACGAAAGGCAAGGAGGGTGGGGGCAATTCTAATCTTTGGGGAGAGTTGGTTCCAGAAGGCCGCGGCCGCCACAGAGAAGGCTCTTCCCCTGGGTCCCGCCAAGAGGCATTGTTTAGTTGACGGGACCCGGAGAAGATCCACTCTGTGGGACCTAACTGGTCGCTGGGATTCGTGCAGCAGAAGGCGGTCCCTGAGATAATCTGGTCCGGTGCCATGAAGGGTTTTATAGGTCATAACCAACACTTTGAATTGTGATCGGAAACTGATCGGCAACCAATGCAGACTGCGGAGTGTTGGTGTAACATGGGCATATTTGGGAAAGCCCATGATTGTTCTCGCAGCTGCATTCTGCACGATCTGAGGTTTCCGAACATTTTTCAAAGGTAGCTCCATGTAGAGAGCGTTACAGTAGTCGAGTTTCGAGGTGATGAGGGCATGAGTGACTGTGAGCAGTGACTCCCGGTCCAAGTAGGGTCGCAACTGGTGCCCAAGGCGAACCTGGGCAAACGTCCCCCTCGCCACAGCTGAAAGATGTTTCTCTAATGTGAGCTGTGGGTCGAGGAGGACGCCCAAGTTGCGAACCTACTCTGAGGGGGCCAGTGATTCTCCCCCAAGGGTAATGGACGGACAGATGGAATTGTCCTTGTGAGGTATTAGTATTATTATTATTATTATTATTATTATTATTATTTGCCACCCCCAATGCTCATATTGTTCTCACCATCAGGAAGATGTTCTTGTCCAGTTAAAATCTGCTACTTCCACATATTCTGCCACAACTCTGAATAGTTCTGGCTCATCTACTTCAGATGCCGTCATGTCTCTTCCCAGTCTTTTTTTCTTTAGACTAAACATTCCTGAATTTCAACCATTCCTAATCAGTTTGTTTTTAAATCTCAGATTATTTATCATCTTGTTTATTCTCCTTTGGCCACACATCAGTTGATTAGTATCCTTCCTAAAATGTGATGCCTGGTACTGGATTTAAGGGGATGGATGTGGTCTGACCACACAATATAAAGGCAAGATAATTTTTCTTTATATTGTTACTAAAATTACATTGATGCAGATTAATTGTTGGTTTTTTGTTTTTATTTTTGGAAGGTGCATTATACTACTGGTTTATGTTCGGTTTTAATCCACCAAATCACTGAATTCCTTTATACACATGCTAGTCAATTTCAGGCAGTAATGGGCAGTCAAAATTTTTACTGCCACACTGTGGCTGTGGCTTATTTTGTGGGTGTGGCTTAATGGTCATGTGACTGGGGTAGGAGTGGCTTGCCGGCCACGTGATCAGGTGGGAGTGGCTTGAATGATCATCATCGCTCAAGTAAACTGTTAAATCCTCGACTTACAACCTTACCAGTGGAAGTGATGTGCCGGTGCCTGGAGGCTGTTGGGGCCTGGATGGGTGTCAACAAACTCAAACTCAACCCAGACAAGACGGAGTGGCTGTGGGTTTTGCCTCCCAAGGACAATTCTATCTGTCCGTCCATTACCCTGGGGGGGGAATTATTGACCCCCTCAGAGAGGGTCCGCAACTTGGGCGTCCTCCTCGATCCACAGCTCACATTAGAAAAACACCTTTCAGCTGTGGCGAGGGGGGCGTTTGCCCAGGTTCGCCTGGTGCGCCAGTTGCGGCCCTATTTGGACCGGGAGTCATTGCTCACAGTCACTCATGCCCTCATCACCTCGAGGCTCGACTACTGTAACGCTCTGTACATGGGGCTACCTTTGAAAAGTGTTCGGAAACTTCAGATCGTGCAGAATGCAGCTGCGAGAGCAATTATGGGCTTCTCCAAGTATGCCCATATCACTCCAACACTCCGCAGTCTGCATTGGCTGCCGATCAGTTTCCGGTCACAATTCAAAGTGTTGGTTATGACCTATAAAGCCCTTCATGGCACCGGACCAGAATATCTTCGGGACCGCCTCCTGCCGCACAAATCCCAGCGACCGGTTAGGTCCCACAGAGTTGGCCTTCTCCGGGTCCCGTCGAATAAACAATGTCGTCTGGCGGGACCCAGGGGAAGAGCCTTCTCTGTGGGGGCCCCGACCCTCTGGAACCAGCTCCCCCCTGAGATTAGGATTGCCCCCACCCTCCCTGCCTTTCGTAAACTCCTTAAGACCCACCTTTGCCGTCAGGCATGGGGGAACTAAAACACCTCCCCCTTGCCCATGTTGTTTTGTTGATTGATTGACTGTGTGCCTGTTTTTTATATATACTACTGTTTTTTATGAGATTATTAATTTAAATTGGAACTGGATGGGTGGGCATTGGATTTGGTATTGTGTACTGTACTGTTTTTTATTATTGTTGTGAGCCGCCCCGAGTTTGCGGAGAGGGGTGGCATATAAATCCAATAAACCTAAACCTAAACCTTACCAGTGTAGCTCGCTGGGGTGACAATTTGCTTTGTGTTTCCCACGCTCTCCTTCCTGAGTTGACTCCCCCGTCAGGCTGGGTAGCTAGGCAAACGGGGGCTGCCAGAAGCATAAATGCTGCCAGCGCCGCTTTCACCCACGCCTTCTGCTTGCACCTTAGGTGGGAGGTGGCCGCGTAAAGCTGGAGGGGAGCAGAGCAGGAGAGAGGGAAGCTCGTCCGAGGCCAGGAAGGAGGAAAAAGGAAAAAAAGCAAGGAGCACAGACTCAGCAGCAGGGGGAAAAAAGAGAGCTGAGCCAAGACCAGTAATCCAGGAAGTGACAGCTGCCGATCAGCTGGAGCTGTGCACGCATCTTCATTTCTGCCAGTGGAACTGTGTTCCACCCCATACTGCCTGCTGCCCACCCCTGATTTCAGGGCTTGTATTCAATGACAATTGATTGGTCAGTTGAGCAATGAATTTAATCTTAACCAATGTACAAATTGGACTTTGAGCCTCATAGACAAGCCATCACTGTAAACCACACAATGCAGAGATCAGATGGATTGAAGGGTCCCCAGAGAAAATATCAGAGCAATTAGGGTTGGACAGATTGCTACCCAGACCACGACATCTTAAGCCTCCTTCTCCATCCCCTTTGGGTTGTTCAAATAAAAGTCTTGAGCCAATGTAGGAGGGAAAAATTGGCTCTACAATGGAGCTTCTAAAACTATTTGGGGAATACTAGCTGACAATAATTGTGATTATTGATTGTGATCCCGCTATATAGAGCGCTGGTGAGACCACATTTGGAATACAGTACTGTGTTCAGTTATGGAGACCTCACCTACAAAAAGATATTGACAAAATTGAACGGGTCCAAAGACGGGCTACAAGAATGGTGGAAGGTCTTAAGCATAAAACGTATCAGGAAAGACTTAATGAACTCAATCTGTATAGTCTGGAGGACAGAAGGAAAAGGGGGGACATGATTGAAACATTTAAATATATTAAAGGGTTAAATAAGATCCAGGAGGGAAGTGTTTTTAATAGGAAAGTGAACACAAGAACAAGGGGACACAATATGAAGTTAATTGGGGGAAAGATCAAAAGCAACGTGAGAAAATATTATTTCACTGAAAGAGTAGTAGATCCTTGGAACAAACTTCCAGCAGACGTGGTTGGTAAATCCACAGTAACTGAATTTAAACATGCCTGGGATAAACATATATCCATTGTAAGATAAAATACAGGAAATAGTATAAGGGCAGACTAGATGGACCATGAGGTCTTTTTCTGCCGTCAGTCTTCTATGTTTCTATAAGACAAAGGTGCTGGCATGAGGACATATCCTGTGGAATGGTTACCAGGACATCTTTGTTACAGAGCAGTAAGATTGCATGGATGTGAACTGAGTTTTCTATACCGAAACATTATAGATTTTATTTTCCACACAGCTCTTGTCATTGGCTCATTCTCAGCCTTTGCAACATGTTTGTAAGATTATTCTCTAGGTGAGAATCGAGTTTGCCTTTCTAAATTTATTGGTGTAAGAGTAAGTTAAAATGGAATAATGGATAGTAATAGCTAAGGGCAAAGTGGGATGATTTCTGGGCCATGAAGATCGAGTAAACAAGATCCTATCAAATTCCTAGAGAATGGCCTGACTATTTTTTATTTATTTATTTATTTAGTCCAATACACAATGAGGGTTTTAGTGGGTACATATCTATATACACATAGTAAAATACATGATTAAGGTTATAGAGGAGATACTCATAGTAAAATATATCTAAGAAAGAATAGAAAAGAAACATAGAAACATAGAAGACTGACGGCAGAAAAAGACCTCATGGTCCATCTAGTCTGCCCTTAGGTATAGTAATAGAACATATCAATGAAAGAATAGAAAAAGAGATATAGGAATAGACGAAAGGTATAGGAGATATAGGTGAGCAATAGGACAGGGGACGGAAGGCACTCTAGTGCACTTGTACTCGCCCCTTACTGACCTCTTAGGAATCTGGATAGGTCAACCGTAGATAATCTAAGGGTAAAGTGTTGGGGGTTTGGGGATGACACTATGGAATCCGGTAATGAGTTCCACGCTTCGACAACTCGGTTACTGAAGTCATATTTTTTACAGTCAAGTTTGGAGCGGTTAATATTAAGTTTACTAGCATGATGAAAAACCCAAAACCTTTACCAAAAAGTGTAGTCAAACAGTTCTGTGCAGAACAATTCAACAACTGTTGCCACTTTAATCTTTGAGGGAATATAATGTGGAAAATGCGTAATTTTCTCTGTGGGCAAAGAAATGATGGATAAGAAATATCTCGTATGTTAAGTTAAAGGGCTGCTAATGCATTACAGCAATGAGACAGCAAGAGTCCATCAAATCTGTCAGCAACTGAGAAACATGTAAAGGCCAACATTATATTGGTGACGGGTTGTAAAAGAGTTATTGTCAGCCCGCCATCTATTGTTATTTTATCAAAGGGGGCCTGAGCATGCAGTGGTACTGCAGAACATGGTCAGTTTAGCTAGCTGTCACAGTGCAGTCACCCATTTTTCCATATTTACAAAAGAATTGTTGATTTCTATTCTAATTGCGTCAATCAAACTTTTGTGAAGTTCAATAGAAGAAAATACATGCAGCCTTGATGTGAGTGATGTCAAGTTGGCCACCTTTAAACCAGTGACATTACCTTTAAGCCACCCCGTCACATGATCGTCAAGCCATTCCCAACTGGTCACATGGCTGGCAAGCCACACCCACAAAATAAGCCACACCCGTAGTGTGGTAGTAATTTTTTTTTGCAGCCCTTCAGTGTTTGAAACCATTTTGCCTAGCAGTCTGGCCAAATCCACTATAGGTGACGCCTGAGCCCCTAGAATAGCCTGCACTGTTTACTGAAATTGATATAAATAAACAGTTAACACTTGACACAAAAAAGAATTGGGTTATAGTCCTGAAATTTGTTTTTAAAATAAAAGATCAACAAAGGCATGTAACCTTTCATGAGGTTAGGTTCACAAAACAATATTCGCAGAAACAGAGAAGACATTTGTTTGTTTATATTTTTATGCAGCCCATCTCCCCTATAAGAATAGAATAGAATAGAATTTTTTTTATTGGCCAAGTGTGATTGGACACACAAGGAATTTGTCTTGGTGCATATGCTCTCCGTGTACATAAAATAAAATATACATTTGTCAAGAATTGTGTGGTACAAAACGTAATGATTGTCATAGGGGTCAAATAAGCAATGAAGAAGCAATATTAATAAAAATCTTAGGATATAAGCAACAAGTTACAGTCATACAGTCAACATGGGAGGAAATGGGTGATAGGAATGATGAGAAAAACTAGTAGAATAGAAGTGCAGATTTAGTAGAAAGTCTGACAGCGTTGAGGGAATTATTTGTTTAGTAGAGTGATGGCGTTCAGAAAAAAACTGTTCTTGTGTCTAGTTGTCTTGGTGTGCAGTGCTCTGTAGCGACGTTTTGAGGGTAGGAGTTGAAACAATTTGTGTCCAGGATGTGAGGGGTCAGTAAATATTTTCCCCGCCCTCTTTTTGATTCGTGCAGTATACAGGTCCTCAATGGAAGGCAGGTTGGCAGCAATTGTTTTTTCTGCAGTTCTGATTATCCTCTGAAGTCTGTGTCGGTCCTGTTGGGTTGCAGCACCAAACCAGACAGTTATAGAGGTGCAGATTACAGACTCAATGATTCCTCTGTAGAACTGTATCAGCAGCTCCTTGGGCAGTTTGAGCTTCCTGAGCTGGCGCAAAAAGAACATTCTTTGTTGTGCTTTTTTGATGATGTTTTTGATGTTAGGTGACAATTTTAGGTCTTGAGATATGATAGAACGTAGAAATTTGAAGGTCTCTACTGTTGATACTGTGTTGTCTAATATTGTAAGAGGTGGAAGGGTGGAAGGGTTTCTCCTAAAGTCTACCACCATTTCTACGGTTTTGAGTGTGTTCAGTTCTAGATTGTTCTGGTCACACCACAAGGATAGTAACTCTAGGCAGGTTACAGATAAAATATGCAGAAGAACGGAGGAAAATTTGAGGAATTCTAGCAGAAAAATATGTCTGCACTGAGAGCAATGGTTGGAATGTTTTTGTGAAAAATGGAAAATTTGGATTTTTGTTGGTGTGGAGTATTAGTATGATAGTATTTTGTTTAAGTATGCACTGGGTATTTTAAGCAGAGAAGCTGGAATCTATAGCATGTTTTATTAGTGCTATGCTTAAGATGATTTACATTTAAGGTCAGTATAACATGAATGACTATGTATAACATAAAGGGCTATATTTGATTGTTCTTGATTTGTTTGTTCAATGATCAATCTAGAACTGAACACACTCAAAACTGTAGAAATGGTGGTAGACTTTAAGAGAAACCCTTCCACCCTTCCACCTCTCACAATACTAGACAACACAGTATCAACAGTAGAGACCTTCAAATTTCTACGTTCTATCATATCTCAAGACCAAAAATGGTCACCTAACATCAAAAACATCATCAAAAAAGCACAACAAAGAATGTTCTTTCTGCGCCAGCTCAGGAAGCTCAAACTGCCCAAGGAGCTGCTGATTCAGTTCTACAGAGGAATCATTGAGTCTGTCATCTGCACCTCTATAACTGTCTGGTTTGGTGCTGCAACCCAACAGGACCGACACAGACTTCAGAGGATAATCAGAATTGCAGAAAAAACAATTGCTGCCAATCTGCCTTCCATTGAGGACCTGTATACTGCACGAGTCAAAAAGAGGGCGGGTAAAATATTTACTGACCCCTCGCATCCTGGACACAAATTGTTTCAACTCCTACCCTCAAAACGTCGCTACAGAGTACTGCACACCAAGACAACTAGACACAAGAACAGTTTTTTCCCGAACGCCATCACTCTACTAAACAAATAATTCCCTCAAAACTGTCAGACTTTCTACTAAATCTGCACTTCTATCCTACTAGTTTTTCTCATCATTCCTTTCACCCATTTCCTCCCATGTTGACTGTATGACTGTAACTTGTTGCGTATATCTTAAGATTTTTATTAATATTGCTTCTTCATTGCTTATTTGACCCCTATGACAATCATTAAGTGTTGTATCACATGATTCTTGACAAATGTATATTTTATTTTATGTACGTTGAGAGCATATGCACCAAGACAAATTCCTTGTGTGTCCAATCACACTTGGCCAATAAAAATTCTATTCTATTCTATTTAAGCAGTTAATATCCTATACCACTGTTCCAAGTATGATTACTGGATCCTCCTCCATCTTGCTTCCATCCTTTGATCTGTGATTTAGCAATGGTTAAATATGCCCTGTGAACATGAAACTTTGGGTAAAATACTTTAATTTTAATGTTCTAGTAAACACTAAATAAAATTAATCTGTTGCAAATCTTAACTCTGTAGATTCCAGCCACTAGAAATGGATACATCCTGTATTTGGAAGACATAATTAAGCTATGGAGAGTAGTTTGAGAACTATATATCTTATACACTCATTTGCATAATGTGCAAATACAGTTCATATTTTGTGGCTTTTTAATAGAGCTGGATGTAGCCTATGTTTGTGTTTAATAAAGATATGAAGCACATACTCAGGCACACATGGATAAGGTAAATGCAACTATTGCTAAGATTTTTGAGTAAGTCACAACTAATTAGGTGTTTAATTAGCACTGGTTGATTGGACATTTTTTCCTACAGATCCCTGCACCATGCACATCGTCACTGGATTACTATAGTGCACCTAGGACTAGATTCTTGAATCTAAATTCTTAGATACTACGGTACCTTAATAATTCTTGGGGCCTTGTTTAGAACTTGAATTATTAAGTTTCCACAATCCTGGACTACTTATACATAATAAAGTCCAAGTAGAATATACAGGTAGACCGAAGAATCTCAGTATTCAATACAACCATACTATTTTCAAAGTGTTGGTCATGACCTTTAAAGCCCTACATGGCATGGGACCAGATTACCTCCGGAACAGCCTGCTACCGCATGAATCCCAGCGACCAATAAGGTCCCACAGAGTGGGTCTTCTCCGGGTCCCGTCGACTAAACAATGTCGTTTGGTGGGCCCCAGGGGAAGAGACTTCTCTGTGGCGGCCCCGGCCCTTTGGAACCAACTCCCCCCGGAAATTAGAACTGCCCCCACCCTCCCTGTCTTTCGTAAACTACTCAAGACTCATTTATGCCGCCAGGCATGGGGGGGAGTTAAGATATTCCTTTCCTCTAGGCCATTACAAGTTATGCATGTTATGTTTGTGTGTATGTTTGGTTTTATTATAATGGTTTTTAGTTGTTTTATTAATTGGATTTCTACATGCTGTTTTTATCATTGTTGTTAGCCGCCCCGAGTCTGCGGAGAGGGGCGGCATACAAATCCAATAGATAGATAGATAGATAGATAGATAGATAGATAGATAGATAGAGAGATAGAGAGATAGAGAGATAGAGAGATAGAGAGATAGAGAGATAGATAAATAAATTAAATTTAAAAAATCATTTTTACTGTAGGTAGATAATACCAAATACAGAAAAAGAATAATGTTATTATTTTGTTTACTATATTTCTTTCTTTTTCTTTTTTTTTAAAGTATGTAATTTTTGGGTGGTGCCCTTTAGCCTAATTATGGGTTATTTGAATTGATGCAAATTAAGTTCCTTAGAGGAATTTTACAGATGCCTGCCAAATATAGCCCTGCAGCTGGAGGGTGAACTGCAGAATGTAAAATAAGAGCTTAGCTTGTTGTTGTCAACAATGATGAAAGAATAAATTCTTCCCAACACATTCTTCATAGCTTTCAGTTTTGTTTACTCTTAATCCATGCGTTCACATTCTTTTTTAAAATATACAATAAGTTATATATGTTACAAAGAAAAATAGCTTGATTAATATACACTACCTGGCCTTAATATATGGGCTAGTATACTGTTTCTAATTATCCTAATGTCAGGGTTCCAAATAGAATCCAAAACTAAATCAGAATCCAAGGCAAAGTATTCCTCAAAGTTCCAATTTATTAACAGAGCCATATTGGTACATCTAGGTGAAACCTGAGTCTGAAGGATTCCGGGTTTCACCACCCAGTTGAAAGTTTAAGTCCTTGCCTCCACACCCAAAAATCCATCATAGAAACTACAAAAAATACAAGATCGAACATCAGAGGTAAATTTCCACGATAGTAAATAGAAATGTTGATTGTAGATTAAATGGACTTACAGTATGTAAAATCTGACATTAAACTGTAGAAACATAGAAACATAGAAGACTGACGGCAGAAAAAGACCTCATGGTCCATCTAGTCTGCCCTTATACTATTTCCTGTATTTTATCTTACAGTGGATATATGTTTATCCCAGGCATGTTTAAATTCATTTACTGTGGATTTACCAACCACTTCTACTGGAAGTTTGTTCCAAGGATCTACTACTCTTTCAGTAAAATAATATTTTCTCATGTTGCTTTTGATCTTTCCCCCAACTAACTTCAGATTGTGTCCCCTTGTTCTTGTGTTCACTCTCCTATTAAAAACACTTCCCTCCTGAACCTTATTTAACCCTTTAACATATTTAAATGTTTCGATCATGTCCCCCCCCCCCCCTTCCCTTCTGTCCTCCAGACTATACAGATTGAGTTCATTAAGTCTTTCCTGATACGTTTTATGCTTAAGACCTTCCACCATTCTTGTAGCCCGTCTTTGGACCCGTTCAATTTTGTCAATATCTTTTTGTAGGTGAGGTCTCCAGAACTGAACACAGTACTCCAAATGTGGTCTCACCAGCGCTCTATATAGCGGGATCACAATCTCCCTCTTCCTGCTTGTTATACCTCTATATCATGTTGTCCAATCTTCATTTGCCATGCTGGCAGGGTCCACCTTGGCTTTCTAGAAAGAATTTGTTACGGCTACATACTAACAACATCATACAACACACACACCCTACCATTTTCCCGCAACAGAAAATGCATAGTAGAATAGTTTGGCAGGCCAAAGATCCCAAATAAAATAAATTCTTGATACCTAATGTAGACTCTGGAATCATGGAAATTGGTTAAGATAAAGGCTCCAAATAAAGAATGGAAAGAAATTCTATGAAAATAGTAGGATGGGTTGTAATTGAAAATGTGTGCCAGAGAATGAAAAAGAAAGTGTACAGAACAAGTAGTTATTACCTTTCAGAATTGAAGGAGACAACAAAAGATGTATTTCTAGAGTAAATAGGGATAATTAGATTGTGGTCTTAGTGCATTTGTTTTCTGGTATTTGGCTATGAATATGAAAGAAGCGCCCATCATCAAGTATATAAAGACTTTGTAGCCAAGGAAGCTTTGTGGAAAATATACCTAGGTGCAGGCTTTTTAAAAATTGTATAAACTCTTAAGATTTTTTAAAGTAGAAAACTAAAAAAAACCTAATAAGAAATAATAAAGAGAAAATATCCATCTTCACTAGTAAAAATGAAGAAAGTCAAAACACTGTATGCTGTATAGGTATATCAATATATATTTCCCCTTGTCTTTCACAATATCCTGGAATAGCCATTGCTGCAGGAAGGATTGGTTTTGACTTTGAATACAACAAGTGAGGCCAGGCAGGAATGCCAATTGTTGCTGAGACCAGAAGCAGGAACAAATGTCAACTTAAACTTGGAGCAACGGCTATTTTTTTCCTTTGCTGGCTGGATAATTATGATGTAGTTGTGTTATGTTTTGGATGGCCCCAGCAGGGGGGCGGGAATGGGGATTTTGCAGTATTCTTTCTCTGCCACGCCCACCAATCCATGCCCACAGAACCAGTAAGGAAAAGTTTTGAATTTTACCCCTGGGAAAGAATGTACAGTATATGACTGTTGTGGGGAAACATATACAGTGGTACCTCTACTTAAGAACTTTTCTAGATAAGAACCAAGTGTTCAAGATTTTTTGCTTCTACTTAAGAACCATTTTCTACTTAAGAACCCGAACCCGGAAAAATTTCCCAGGAAATTTGAGAGCGGCATGAAGGCCTGGCCAGTTTCCTGCCATTCCCCCTTTAACCCCAGCCTTCCATGTAGCCAGAGGAGCCTTTTGGTAATGCTTAAGGAGGCTTTGGCAAGCCAGAGTGAACAAAGCATTTTCCTTTCTCTGGGCACTTGGACAGGGAATCAACCTCTGCCAGCACCCAGAGAAAAGAAACGCTCCCTTCGCTCTGGGCAACTGATGAGTCACCACAATGAAGGAATGGCACCAGCTACTGTTCTGTCTGGGTTCCCCCAGACCTCAACACCAACTGGAAAAAACAGCCAGACACGCTGGTAAAAGCAAAAGTACTTTATAGCTTGAAAAATAAACACAGAGAAAAACCTGTTCTTCCCAACAGGCAGGCTAGGAGACTTTACAGCAGAGTCCTGATGTCCAGACAATACAGCAAACTTCTTGCTGGCACACCCACCACTGTAGAGCATAAGACCCCCACCTTTCCCCCCCCAAGGTTTTAGTATTCAAAGTCACAAACCAGAATTCCAAGACGCCAAAGATCACAGCCAGGTCCCAAGACTCCCAAAGATAATACTCCACAAGCCAGGAAGGGTGGGTCTGCCTTTTAGCCTTTCCAGAGAGCACCACACCCAAACCCAGCTGTTGCCTCTTTAGTGCTGAAAGTACCTATCCAATTGCTCCCTTCTTTGTGTTGCTCTTCTCTGTCGCAGATCGATTATTGCTTGTGCATTTTCCTCTAAGGAATCCAGGCTGCTTGCTGGGGAGAGCTCCCTCTCGGGGGCCTCTGGCTGTTCCCCCTCTTCCTCAGCCTGGGATTCCTCCTCCTCGTCTGCCTGCACCTCCTGTTCCTCATCCTCCCCCTCTGAGCAGGAAACCGACAGAAGATCAGCCGTTCCCTGAGGGGCCTCGGACGGAATCACAACAGCTACAAAGCAAGCAAGCGAGAGGAGAGGGGAGCCCTTCAGCATGGGAAGGAAGAGGCAGCAGGTAGCAGCAGCAGCAGCCAGTGTATGGGAGGCAGTGTATGGGAGGCAGCCTCGTGCTGGGTGTATTGGAGGCGCATGCTCCTCCTTGCCGTCTCAGAGTCCCTCTTTTTTTTTTAAGCCTTAAAGTTTTGGATTTTTTTGATTCCCCTCACCTCACCTTCTTCCTTCGGCAGCGACTCTCCTCCTCCTCCTCTTCTTCCTCCCACCGAAATTCCAAGCTTTAATTTCTTTCCTAATGTGTTTTCATGCATTATTTGCTTTGGCATTGATTCCTACGGGAAAAATTGCTCCTACTTAAGAACATTTCTACTTAAGAACCTGGTCACGGAACGAATTAAGTTCTTAAGTAGAGCTGCCACTGTATTTGCTTATATGGATCAGCCCAGTGAAGGGCTACCAAAATTTTTACTACCACACTGTGGGCGTGGCTTATGCAGGACGCCCTGCATTTTCTTTCAACATCTTGAAAGGGGAAGAGCCCAGGGGAAAAGCCTTCTCTGTGGCGGTCCCGACCCTCTGGAACCAGTTCCCTCCTGAGATTAGAACTGCCCCTATCCTCCTGGCCTTTCGTAAGCTCCTTAAAACCCACCTCTGCCGTCAGGCATGGGGGAACTGAGATAACTTCCCCAGGCCTATACTGTTTATGTAGGGTATGTTGTGTGTATGTTCTCTTAAATTATGGGTTTTTAGTTTTAATTATTAGATTTGTATTGTACATTGTTTTTCTATTACTGTTGTGAGCCGCCCCGAGTCTGCGGAGAGGGGCGGCATACAAATTTAATTATTAATAATAATAATAATAATAATAATCATCATCATCATCATCTTTCAGTGCAAATTGGGTGCTCTGGGGTGGAGCTCCATTTTCACTACCCCACTGCATTCCCCTCTATCCAGGCAGAAGCCAACCCCTGGATCAACCAGGCATGGAGCTTATATTAAACTAAACACCTTTGCAATGTGCTGACGTTTTAGTTTACTGGTTTTCTTAAGGCATTACTTTTGCAGGATTCAATCTGGTTTGATTTATTTCAAATCTTTAGAATTCTAAAAGCAGACTATGGAAAGCCTTGGAGAGACTCTATTCCTATTGATCTGATTAGCATTAACTTGATTGATGATATGATGGATTGTACAGCAACCTATAGCTGTTCCAAGACAAACCTGTGAGAGAAAAATAAAAATTGAGATTGGGCAGAATGGCTGCTTTATATGAGTGCCTATGTGAGCTATATTTAGTTTGGCTTCAGGCTCCTGCCACAGAAGGTATTTGCTACATGGGATTGGATGGAAATGGGAAAGATTTTGGTGATGTCACAATGCAGCATATCTTTGCCTCCCATTGCTTTTGTTCCTTAGAGTGGCTGCCCAAAAAGCTATTATCTGGCTGACTGATGGCACTTTGGTCTACAAATGCAGGCATTAAAAAGACAGTAGAGAGAATAAATTCATAAAGCAATTAAAAGATCATTAGAAGACAGAATTTGACCAGAACAAGATGTCTGGAATCTGAAACAGCTATTTGGAGCTATTGTAACATATACTTTCTGGCCTTGCTAGTCAAAAGGAAAAACAGCATTTCCCCATTTGCACCTAACTGTGATGTAAATATGGCCCTATATTCTGTCTGCTATGTTTCCCCTGGCATTGCTCTCATATCAACCTCATATCATGAATGAGGCAGGCATAAGTATCTTTAGCTGTGCCTGTATTAAAATACTGCTTTATTCATATTCCAACACCACCCAAAGACAACCACAACATGTATTAAATCTGTTATGCTTTCTTATTTCTCCTTTTGGGGCAAGTCAGATAATGTAGAGGCAACAGACAAGAACAAGAATTAGCAATAGTGACAGTATATGCTAGTCTAGTTTGTTGATGAATGAACTTCATATTAAAAGTGCATCAGTTCAGGCTTCTAAGACATGTATTCAAATCCTGAAGCTCCAATACAGACCATTCCCACAAGACCTTCTAATTGTTAATAATATTAGAACTTTCATGTATGTCTACCTAAAGAGACTCTATTTAGTTTAATGATTAAGACATGATCTGGAAATGAGGAGACTGTGAATTCTAGCCCCAGTTAAGGCACAAAACCAGGTGGGTAACTGTTGTGGTTGGCTCTGGGCCAGCTCCTGCTTCGAGGACTGTGGGTGTTGGTTTGGGAGAATCCTCACATTATCAGAGACCGGTTTTGCTGCCAACAGCTTCGGACAGTGAAGATTCTGTGTCAAGGGCAGATTCTGGAAGCAGGATCAGATGATGAGGTAGTTACAGGCAGCCCATTAGCTATTGACCCCATTAGTGAGTCATCATTAGATTCGGAGGAAGAGGGATTCATAGATGCTCACAGGTGCAGGTTTATGATGAGAAGGGAACAACTGTGCAAGTATTATAGAAGATAAGGGAGAATGCCTGTGGCTGGGGCAATTAGGCTAATGGGGCTGCTGAGAGAATGCGTGGGAGATTATCCGTTTGGAGAGGGACAAGTGCTGTTTGATTTTGGACTGCTTCAGGACTTACAAAGACTTTTTGAATATTTCACAGTTAAGTACAGTTTGTGGACTCTTGAAGGGGGTGGCTGTGACATCTTCACAGCTGTCTTTATCTGCTCTGCTTTTGTTTTTGCTTTTCACAGCATTCTATGCTTGTGGTTTGTGGGAGAGCACTTTGGCTGATTAAAGTGCGTGTGTACAATACTTTCTGTTTTGATAAGCCAACTCTTTGTTGACTTTACAACAGTGTGTGTGTTGAATTTACACTTCGGACTTAATTGGGGCTTCTAATGTGAAGCCCAACATAACAGTAACCTTGGGCCAGTCACTCTCAGGCAGCATTCAAATATTGCCAATAAAACTCCAGGCATTAATCCAAGCAGTCATCAGAAGTCAACCCTGATTCATAGGCGTGCCCTCCAAATAGTATACCAAAATGCAATACAAGCAGGCAACAGCAACATCAAAATAATAAAAAAAATGTGTTTATTTGTGTGTCAATTTAATAATTTCAGTCAATTAATTTAATCAATTCAATCAATGTAATATTCATGATTCAATCTCAGCATGACTGCATTTTAAAATGATACTTGATACGGCAATCAAAATGAATGGTTCTTGTACTTTCATTAATAATGTAAAAAAAAGTTTTTTAAGACCAATTTAAACTTAAGAAGATCAAACTCCAAATGTAATTTTAGGAGAAATCTATTCCAAAAAGAAGGGGCTTAATAGGAAAAAGACATGTAATATCCATTCAACAGGGTCAGGAAGGCTTGCTACGGTAACAAACTGCTTCAGTAATGCAAATAATATACCACTATGGCACAAATTGCTTTAATAAGAAGAAATTGTTCGATTCTTTGCATGTTTAGAAGATAAAAGCTGGAGGCTCTTACGGTTTTATCAATGACAGGTTTTAAAGAATGTTTCTCCTTGATAAAGAACCCTTAATTCTTGTACTAGTGGTGAAATCAGCAGCTGAAAAGAAAAAGAAATGGAGGAGAAAATAAAGGACAAATGAGATGAAGATCAGTAAATTTAATTTTGTCTGCATTTAATTTAAATACATGGAAACACATTCAACTTTGAAACGGAAGATCACAATCTCATAGCTGTTCTGTCTGGGTTCCCCGAGACCTCAACACCAACTGGAAAAAACAGCCAGACACTCTGGTAAAAGCCAAAAGTAGTTTATAACTGGAAAAAATAAGCACAGAGGAAAACCTGTTCTTCCCAACAGACAGGATATAATACGGTACAGCAGGGTCCTGATGTCCAGACAATACAGCAAGCTTCTTGCTGGCACCCCCCCCCCCCCCCAAGGTTTCAATAGTCAAAGGCACAAACCAGGATTCCAAGACGCCAAAGTTCACAGTCAGGTCCCACGACTCTCAAAGATAAAACTTCACAAGCCAGGAAGGGTGGGTCTGCCTTTTAGCCTTTCCCAAGAGCACCACACCCAAACCCAGCTGCTGCCACTTTAATGCTGAAAGTATTTAGCCAATTGACTCCGTCTCTGATTAGCTCTTCGTTGTCGCAGATCAATTATGGCTTGTGCACTTTCCTCTAAGGAATCCAGGCTGCTTGCTGAGGAGAGCTCCCCCTGGTGGGACTCTGGCTGTCCTCCCTCTTCTTCAGCCTGGGATTCCTCCTCGTCTGTCTGCACCTCCTGTTCCTCAGCCTCTCCCTCTGAGCTGGAAACCGACAGAAGGTCAGCCGTTCCCGGAGGGGCCTCAGACGGAAAGACAACAATAGCCATGACCACAGCAGAGAAAAAAAATGTGAATTGAAAATAATAATTGAACTTAAAAAAGGAAACCAAGAACCAAATATAAAAGTCAACGAAGCGGTGGAAGTGATGTGCCGGTGCCTGGAGGCTGTTGGGGCCTGGATGGGTGTCAACAGACTCAAGCTCAACCCGGATAAGACGGAGTGGCTGTGGGTTTTGCCTCCCAAGGACAATTTCATCTGTCCATCCATTACCCTGGGGGGGGAATTATTGACCCCCTCAGAGAGGGTCCGCAACTTGGGCGTCCTCCTCGATCCACAGCTCACATTAGAAAACCATCTCTCAGCTGTGGCGAGGGGGGCGTTTGCCCAGGTTCGCCTGGTGCACCAGTTGCGGCCCTATCTGGACCGGGACTCATTGCTCACAGTCACTCATGCCCTCATCACCTCGAGGTTCGACTACTGTAATGCTCTCTACATGGGGCTACCTTTGAAAAGTGTTCGGAAACTTCAGATTGTGCAGAATGCAGCTGCGAGAGCAGTCATGGGCTTACCCAGGTATGCCCATGTTTCACCATCACTCCGCAGTCTGCATTGGCTGCCGATCAGTTTCCGGTCACAATTCAAAGTGTTGGTTATGACCTTTAAAGCCCTTCATGGCATCGGACCAGAATATCTCCGAGACCGCCTTCTGCTGCACGAATCCCAGCGACCGATTAGGTCCCACAGAGTTGGTCTTCTCCGGGTCCCGTCAACTAAACAATGTCGGTTGGCGGGCCCCAGGGGGAGAGCCTTCTCTGTGGCGGCACCGACTCTCTGGAACCAACTCCCCCCGGAGATCAGAACTGCCCCTACTCTTCCTGCCTTCCGTAAACTTCTCAAAACCCACCTTTGCCGTCAGGCATGGGGAAACTAAACATCTCCCCCTGGGCCCACTGAATTTATACATGGTATGCTTGTGTGTGTGTATGTTAGTATAGGGGTTTTTTAAACTTTTAATATTTTAATTAATTGGATTATGTATTGGATTGTTTTTTCACTTGTTGTGAGCCGCCCCGAAACTTTGGAGAGGGGCGGCATACAAATCCAAATAATAAATAAATAAAATAAATAAATAATAAATAAAATAAAACCAAAAAGGACATAGAATCAAATATTGTAGTACATCTACAGATAAAGAAATGCAAAGACCTTCCATTTAAGGGGGAAGGGTATAGGTGGACATGTGATGGGATTTATAAGATTGAAATTTGTAAAAAACACAATGTTGTCAACAGCCAATGAACATAAAGAAGATACTAAATGTGGTGATGAAGAATATCAAAATGGCACAGAGAAACCCAGCAGCATTAATACTTACGATTGATGACTTTCTTTAGTCACCAGAACATTAATGGCAACCTGAGCCATACAAAATCCTGATGAAAATGGGTTACAAGACGAAGGGATACAAATCGATTGGTGGCACTATGCACAGATTAGATCTAGATACCAGAAAGACAATATACTTTATATATTCAATAAAAACAAAAATTTGTTAAGTGATTTAATTACTAAAAATCAAAACAGGGTAATTGGGAAAATATATAAATATCTGATTGCTCACAAGAATATTGATTTAACATTAAAAGATAGTATGATACTGTGGTGCAGAAATATAGGCAAAGAAATAGATTTAGACACATGGGAGAAAGTTTGGATGTGCAATTGGAAGATGACAAAATCAGTTTCTTTGAAAGAGAATCAAATTAAAATGTTTTATAGATGGCATCTCCCACCAAGTAGAATAGCAAAAATGTTCCCTAAGACATCACCTTTGTGTTGGAAATGTAAGAAACAGGATCCTACTACCATCAATGGTGGACATGTAATAAAGCTAAAATGTATTGGAAAATGATAGAGAAAATGACAAAAGAGATTACAAAGCAAAAAATAGAAATTACCCCGGAGTTCTGTTTACTAGGAATTACTAACCAAAATTACAAAAAAGAAATCTTGTACTTAATCATACATATTTTTACAGCGGCAAGGATTATCTACGCGCAAAATTGGAAAGGGGAAAATATCCCCAAAGAAGAGGGAGTTATTACAAAAATATTAGACTGCGCGGAGATGGATATGATGACAAGACGCTTGAATGATCAAGAAGAAACGAAATTTTATGAAACATGGAACAATGTTTATGAATGGATAGATAAGAAAAAAAAACTAATAATAGAAGATTAACAATAGGCATAGATACTTTGGTTTAAATCTTTCTTTTTTTTTAAATTGAGATTAATATTAGATTTAGTCTATATACATAGAATTGACAAGATTGTTTGACTTTATACTAGTTATAACTATTTTTCTTTTTTACAATATCACTTTTTCCTTACTAGATATTTTTGTATTAGTAGTATTGAATTACGCATTTAATCATGTATTCCTTTTTCTGTATCTGCATTTATACTTTTAAGAAAAGCGGGGATGATACATCCCCACATTCTATGTTAAATGTTTGTAAGTCTGTATGTTATTTTAAGAAAATTAATAAAAATATTGGGGGGGGGGAGAAAATGGGTTCTTGAGAATATTTTCCAAATAAGAAATGGAGAGAGAGCCATTTACTCAATAAACTGAAGGAAAAAGAGAAAATACTAGATGAAAATTAGAATAAACTAAAACATGGTTTAATTTTTTTAAAAAAATATTGTAAAAATTGTTTTTCTCCCCCTGAAAAAAAGATAGTTAAGAATGAGACAAAAAAACCTGTCTGTGTAAAGGAAAAGAATCCAAAAAGCACAGCAGATAAAAGAATTTCTGAAGCTATTTTAGTTTCTGCTACTTCACGTCCAAAGAAAACAAAAAATTGTAGGAGGAGCAAAATGGAGGGAAATAACTAATTCTGTGTTGTTTTTAACAGTGTTTACCTGCAAAACAAACAATGTGATGGGAATGCGTGAATGTATGCATGTCACCAAATAAATTGTATATTTGTACTGGTCTCATTTACTTTTTAGGATGTACAGAATCTCAAAATGCTCCATTTCAAGACCAAATACAGTCCTCAGCTGACAATTCCATCTGTCCGTCCATTACCTTGGGGGGAGAACTATTGTCCCCCTCAGAGAGGGTCTGCAACTTGGGCGTCCTCCTCGATCCACAGCTGACATTGGAACATCATCTTTCAGCTGTGGCGAGGAGGGCATTTGCCCAGATTCGCCTGGTGTACCAGTTGCGGCCCTATTTGGACAGGGAGTCATTGCTCACAGTCACTCATGCCCTCATCACCTCGAGGTTCGATGACTGCAACGCTCTCTACGTGGAGCTACCTTTGAAAAGTGTTCGGAAACTTCAGATCGTGAAGAATGCGGCCACGAGAGCCATCGTGGGGCTTCCTAGATTCGCCCACGTTTCTGCAACACTCCGCGGCCTGCACTGGCTGCCTATCAGTTTCTAGTCACAATTCAAAGTGTTGGTAATGACCTTTAAAGCCCTACATGGCATTGGGCCAGAATACATCCGGAACTGCCTTCTACCGCACGAATCCCAACGGCCGATAAGGTCCCACAGAGATGGCCTTCTCTGGGTCCCGTCGACCAAACAATGTCGTTTGGCGGGCCCCAGGGGAAGAGCCTTCTCTGTGGCGGCCCCAGCCCTCTGGAATCAACTCCCTCCAGAGATTAGAACAGCCCCCACCCTCCTTGTCTTTCGCAAATAACTCAAGACCCACCTTTGTCGCCAGGCATGGGGGAGTTAGGATATTCCTTCCCCTAGGCCATTACAAGTTATGTATGGTATGTTTGTGTGTGTGTATATGTTTGGTTTTTATAATAAGGGTTTTTAGTTTTTTTATTAAATTGGATTGTTACATGTTGTTTTTTATCATTGTTGTTAGCCGCCCCGAGTCTGTGGAGAGAGGCGACATACAAATCCAATAAATAATAAATAAATAAATAATAAAAGGCCACATCCCATAGATCTAAGATTTATGTGACAATAATCAAGGCTGCAAGGGTTATCTGTATAAACTGCAGTGTTATATATGATAGCACATTGATCAAGTATGTTGGAAAGGTCAGAGAACAGTAAATATATTATTTCATTCTTAATTGGTGCATAGGACAATGTCTTGTATTGAACAAGACTCTTGATTCATTTAGTCCAATAATGTTTATGACTAGTCGCTTTCAGATATTTTTTTATGCAGGAATTTCTCAGTCCTATGGAGGATTAGATAGGGAATTCTTTTTATGCACAGGAATTACCTACTAAATTCAGTGAAAGATTTTCAATACTTTTCTAGTTTTAATGTTTATATGCAAGCTAATAGAAAAATGAGATTTGAATCAGGGTGTCTGATTCAGTGTTTATCTCTTGTGGGTTTTTTGGCTGAGAATGTTGTTTTTATTCACAAGGGAAAGAAGTTTTGAGTTTTCCTTTTCGCCACTTTTAATTGAAAAGACATATTTGCATGATTGTTTTCCCATGTAGATAGTCCCTTGCTCTACTAATACCTCTTTACTCCTGGCAAGCAAGCAAAGGCCTGGAATAAAAGAAAATTGGATTTCAAACTGGGTTCTTTCTTGGACTAATAGTTGGTGCTAACTTTTAAGAGGAACAGATAGCCCAGTGACCCCCTTTTTTGTTGTTGCTGACAACAAATGATTCTTTTTCTAAAAGCTTTTTAGATTCTTTGAGTGGGAGAATCAACTTTATTGAATCCTTATTTTCATGAAAAACAATATACAGTGGTACCTCACGATACGAACCCTTCGTCATACGAACTTTTCGAGATACGAACCCAGGGTTCGGAATTTTTTTTGCCTCTTCTTACGAACTTTTTTCACCTTACGAACCTGCTGCTGCCGCTGGGATGCCCCGCCTCCAGACTTTCATTGCAAGCGAAGTGCCAGTTTTTGCGATCCTGGAATCCCCTGAGGCCTCCCTCCATGGGAAACCCCACCTCCAGACTTCCGCAAAAACGTGATGCTATAGGGAAATCCCAGGAGGGGAATCCCAGGATCGAAAAAACGAAACGGGAAGAAAAGGCTCATGGAGCTCAAGAGGGGGGAAAGGTGTGGGGGAGATGAGGAGAGTGGGGTGGGCAAAAACGGGAGGGACCCATGGAGATCAAGAGAGGAGAAAGGTGTGGGGAAAACGAGCAGGACAGTGTGGGCAAAAACGGGAGGGACCCATGGAGATCAAGAGAGGAGAAAGGTGTGGGGAAAACGAGCAGGACAGTGTGGGCAAAAACGGGAGGGACCCATGGAGATTAAGAGAGGAGAAAGGTGTGGGGAAAATGAGCAGGACAGTGTGGGCAAAAACGGGAGGGAAAGACCCATGGAGCTCAAGAGAGGCTCTTTTTGCCTTGCTTCATTGGGACTGCCACCTCTTGCCACCTCTCACTGTCACTCCCCCCACTCCGTTCGCCTCAGCTTCATCTGTCGGCAGCTTTTTTTTTTTTAAAGCCTTAATGTTTTGGATTTTCCTAATGGGCTTGCACGGATTATTGGCTTTTCCATTGATTCCTATGGGAAACATTGTTTTATTTTACGAACTTTTCACCTTACGAACCTCCTCCCGGAACCAATTAAGTTCGTAAGATGAGATTTTACTGTATCTATATAGTCCTTATCCAGCATTTTATGTAATATGACATTTATTATAGGGATACGGCTTGCTTTCCTCACCATCTACATTTTAAAAAAGGAAACTTAATTTTATCTTTAGATTAAATCTATCAGAATGTGATCTACTTATCTTTTTAAAATTGTGATTAATAATTTCAATTTGTTTTTTATGTTTATCGTTGCTTACCTTTTGTTTGTAATGTGTTTGCTTTCTTATTTTTATGCTCACCTAGAGTTTTAAACTGTTGTAAGGAATATCCTTCTGGGTTTGGTTCCAAGTGAGGAAAAGAACACTGGACACATGGCATTGCTTGGAAAGATGGTTTAATGGAGGACAGCAGGACCGCATGGTGTGGGGTCCCGAGCAAAAAGGGGAATCACATACCTCGAGGATGTTGAAGGAGAGAAAAAAGGGCAGAGATGCTCAGAATTCCTTGTTTTATGCCCTTCTTGGGCCCCGCACAGGAGTGGGCTACTGCCTTGATGTGGGGGGGGGGGGGCGCGCAGTGGTCATAGTAAAAATGGAGGTTCACCCCAGAGCACTCAATTTGCACTGAAAGATGTTGAAAGAAAATCCAGGGAGTGAGTGAGTGAGTGAGTGAGTGAGTGAGTGAGTGAGTGAGTGAGTGAGTGAGTGAGTGAGTTAGTTAGTTAGTTAGTTAGTTAGTTAGTTAGTTAGTGATTGATTGGATTTGTATGCTGCCCCTCTCCGGGGCGGCATACAACAATAATAAAAACAGCATGTAAATCCAATACTACAACAACTAAAAAACCCTTATTTTAAAACCAATCATACCTACAAACAAACATACCATGCATAAATTGTAAAGGCCTAGGGGGAAAGAGTATCTCAGTTCCCCCATGCCTGATGGCAGAGGTGGGTTTTAAGGAGCTTACGAAAGGCGAGGAGGGTGGGGGCAATTCTAATCTCTGGGGGGAGTTGGTTCCAGAGGGCCGGGGCCGCCACAGAGAAGGCTCTTCCCCTGGGCTCCACCAAATGACATTGTTTAGTTGATGGGACCTAACTGGTCGCTGGGATTCATGCAGCAGAAGGCGGTCCCTGAGATAATCAGGTCCGGTGCTTATGCATCCTGCATAAGCCACACCCACAATGTGGTAGTAAACATTGTTTAGTTGACGGGACCAGGAGAAGGCCCACTCTGTGGGATCTAACTGGTCGCTGGGAGTCGTGCAGCAGAAGGCGGTTCCTGAGATAATCTGGTCCGTGGTTTATGCATCCTGCATAAGCCACGCCCACAATGTGGTAGTAAAAAATTTGGTAGCCCTTCATTGGCCCCGCCCCAGGGGCCTTCTGCTCCTGTGCAAGAAATGTACTCTGATTGGCTGTCAGACTCCCATGGGCCATGCAATGGCAACTCTATATGCTGTGTTTTTGAGTTTGGCTGATCCTTATTGGGTGATAGTGTAATGAAAGGGCTTTGGGGAATTCCTAATATGGTTCTGTTTGAAGGAGATAGATCTTTGTTATGTAGAATAGACTGGTCCAGGCTATTAACAAAGGGGGGAGATGAGTGAGCTGGGCCATTCCTTGACAAAAGTGGGGCTTTTTTCTGCCTAAAAGAATGTTTCCAGGGGTATTCTATATAATATTCTGCCTTTTTAATATTTCCTAGGATATTTCATTTTTCTAGGAGAGGGGTGGGTGCTAACTTCCTACAAAACAATACAACTGAACTGAAAGAAATTAAGGTAATAGTCAATGTAATGAGATTGTGTGTGTATGTTTTCTAGTTGATTGCCCATCCATTGCATAGAACAACTATCATTGTCTTGTGTCTCGAATATCATGCTAGAATTACTATCTAAATCTAAAACTGAGCTGAAGCATGCTTTATCTCAGTGGCCCCCAACCTTTTGGCCTTCCAGAGAGAGGTTTTTCCTCGGACAGGCATAGGCATGGTCTCGCATGCTGCCAGCATCCCATGGATGTGGCTTGGCTTGTTTGCATGGCCCAGTTTTTGGCATGCCATGGCCTGGTGTCAGTCCACAGAATGGGGATTGGGAATCTTTGCTTTATGGGACAGCACAGAAAAACCATAAATCCTCTGTTTAAGTTTCTTCTCGGCTTCATTGCCATGTTCTCTCTCATTTTCCTACCGTGTCCTATAGCAGTGTTTTTCAACCAGTGTGCCGTGGCACACTAGTGTGCCGCGAGACATGGTCAGGTGTGCCGCGAAGCTGAGCAAGAGAGAGAAAGAGAGAGAATGAAAGAAAGCAAGAGAGAGAGAGAAAGAAAGCAAGAGAGAGAGAGGAGAAAGAAAGCAAGAGAGAGAGAGGAGAAAGAAAGAAAGAGAGAGAAAGAGAGAAAGCAAGCAAGAGAGAAAGAGAGAAAGAAAGAAAGCAAGAGAGAGAGAGAAAGAGAGGGAGGGAAGGAGGGAGAGAGAAAGAGCAAAAAAGAGAGGAAGGAAGGAAGAGAGAGAGAAAGAAAGAGGGATGGAGAGTGGAAGGAAGGGAGAAAAAGAGGGAGAGAAATAGAGCAAAAGGGAGGAAGAGAGAGAGAGAGAATTTTTTGTCCAAACTTTTTTTATCCCCCCCCATTCCCCCCCTGCTCAATGTGCCCCATGATTTTGTATATGTAAAAAATGTGCTGCAGCTCAAAAAAGGTTGAAAATCACTGTCCTATAGTATGAACGACTCTCTCTCAAGGATTGAGATGTGCAAGGACTAAGATGTATTCTAGAGTGTAGAGTTCATCAGACGTTATATTGGAAAGGATTAAATTATTTCACCCTTGGAATTTTTTTTAAAAAGTGCTATGTTGGAAATGCCACAGCTAAATTAATTTTCAAGACAAGGCAGAACAAGCTGCCGTGAGAAACCTCCCTCCCAGACACCTGGGCTAACTTCAAAGGGAGACTCAGTGTCTTTCCGCTAATGTTTGAATGGTCTCATTTTATAACCTCCTGTATAGATGCCAGTGACAGTGATGCAAACTCTGTTTTCGACAGCAAAGTGCTTAAAAAGCAGCATTTTTCAAGACTTTCCTTTGATCTGTAGTGGGCTTTCTGTCTTAATATTATTTGCATATTCTGACAATTCAAGTGTTTCCATCAGTTGCATCCTTCCAGGAATCCATGTTGTTATTAATATTTCTGGGCAGCCTCTGGAATTACCCTATCTACAAATTTCAAAAAAATTAATATGCAGTTTGTTTTAGTGGCGTTTTTCCTATATTTCTTCATACAATGATAAAAAGCATATTTTCCTATCTCTTTCTTCAATGTGTTGCCACTGATTGTTTTATTGCTCAGATATAGTTATAGTCCTAGGGCAGAAATGATATTAAATACTGATGTCATTTTGAAAAAGCCGAACCTCCTATGAAGGTTACTGCTAAGTCACAGAATAAAATAGAATACAGTGGTACCTCATGATACGAACTTAATTGGTTCTAGGAGGAGGTTCGTAAGGTGAAAAGTTCGTAAGATGAAACAATGTTTTCCATAGGTGAAAAGTTCGTAAGATGAAACAATGTTTTCCATAGGAATCAATGTAAAAGCAAATAATGCATGCAAATCCTTCAGGAAAATCCCAAACTTTAGAAGGGAGGCGAACAGAGGGCAGGGAGGAGCAGCTAAAGGGGGCGGGTAGAAGAAGCAAGGCTAGGCTAAAGGGTGAGTGGGAAGGAAGAAAGGCAAGGGGGGCACCCCTCCCTTTTCTTTCTTCAAAAGACACTCTTTCAGTGCTTGCAAACACGCTGTTCTCCTAGTTATTTAAATGGAGTCTTTTCCCCCTCCAAGCCGCCCCTCCCTTTTCTTTCTTAAAAAGACACTCTTTCAGTGCTTGCAAACACACTGTTCTCCTAGTTATTTAAATGGAGTCTTTTCCCCTTCCAAGCCGCCCCTCCCTTTTCTTTCTTAAAAAGACACTCTTTCAGTGCTTGCAAACACACTGTTCTCCTAGTTATTTAAATGGAGTCTTTTCCCCCTCCAAGCCACCCCTCCCTTTTCTTTCTTAAAAAGACACTCTTTCAATGCTTGCAAACACGCTGTTCTCCTAGTTATTTAAATGGAGTCTTTTCCCCCTCCAAGCCACCCCTCCCTTTTCTTTCTTAAAAAGACACTCTTTCAATGCTTGCAAACACGCTGTTCTCCTAGTTATTTAAATGGAGTCTTTTCCCCCTCCAAGCCGCCCCTCCCTTTTCTTTCTTAAAAAGACACTCTTTCAGTGCTTGCAAACACGCTGTTCTCCTAGTTATTTAAATGGAGTCTTTTCCCCCTCCAAGCCGCCCCTCCCTTTTCTTTCTTAAAAAGACACTCTTTCAGTGCTTGCAAACACGCTGTTCTCCTAGTTATTTAAATGGAGTCTTTTCCCCCTCCAAGCCGCCCCTCCCTTTTCTTTCTTAAAAAGACACTCTTTCAGTGCTTGCAAACACGCCGTTCTCCTAGTTGTTTAAATGGAGTCTTTTCCCCCTCCAAGCCACCCCTCCCTTTTCTTTCTTAAAAAGACACTCTTTCAATGCTTGCAAACACGCTGTTCTCCTAGTTATTTAAATGGAGTCTTTTCCCCCTCCAAGCCGCCCCTCCCTTTTCTTTCTTAAAAAGACACTCTTTCAGTGCTTGCAAACACGCTGTTCTCCTAGTTATTTAAATGGAGTCTTTTCCCCCTCCAAGCCGCCCCTCCCTTTTCTTTCTTAAAAAGACACTCTTTCAGTGCTTGCAAACACGCTGTTCTCCTAGTTGTTTAAATGGAGTCTTTTCCCCCTCCAAGCCGCCCCTCCCTTTTCTTTCTTCAAAAAAAGGGGGGGGGAAAGAAACCCCTTCATCCCAGCAGCAGCAGCTTGGGTTCGTAAGGTGAAAATAGTTCGGAAGAAGAGGCAAAAAAATCTTAAACACCGGGTTCGTATCTTGAAAAGTTCGTTAGAAGAGGCGTTCGTAAGATGAGGTACCACTGTATTTTATTCACAGAATAAAATAGCAACAATCCTTTCAAGCAAAGTTTATTTTGCTAAAATGTTAGCAGAAGTTCAGAAAAACAAAGCCACACTACAGTATTCCCTCGATTTTTGCAGGGGATACGTTCTGAGATCGCCCGCGAAAGTCGAATTTCCGCGAAGTAGAGATGTGGACGTAAATACACCATTTTTGGCTATGGACAGTATCACAAGCCTTCCCTTATCACTTTAAACCTCTAAATTACCATTTCCCATTCCCTTAACAACCATTCACTCACCATTATTACTGGTACTCACCATTGAATAAGACACTTAGTGATCCTGATATTTATAAATATAATTATTTATTAACAATAATTTTTTGTTGTTATTTATTTGCAAAAATTATTAGTTTAGCGATGATGTATGACGTCATTGGGCAGAAAAACTGTGGTATAGAAAAAAACCTGTGAAGTATTTTTTAATTAATATTTTTTGAAAAACCGTGGTATAGGTTATCCGTGAAGTTTGAACCCGCGAAAATCAAGGGAACACTGTATTGTAAACTAGTAATTGAAAGGCAAAGGATCATTTTTGAACAGGTCACCACTCATTTCAAAATACAGACTCTCACCATGAGAAAATTCTTAGCTATTTCTATAGATAAATGCGTTTTGCAAATAAAATTAACAGGTGCTTTGACAATTCCCTTATATGATCCTCGTAATTGTACTTCTATGACTTGAAACAGATCACCTTACCATACTTAATAAGTTATTTTAAAAAGTATACAATATCTCCTATTTTGTATTATTTCGTATTTATTTTTCTTGCAGTTGATCTAGCTAATGCATCTAGTTTTAAGGCCTGAATACAGGCCGTCTACTAACTCCACCATGACTTTTGATATGAGATGCCTTCTGTTTTAAAGTTTCAAACGAAGCATGTGCTGTCTGTCCATGTACTAGTTTTTGTAGAAAGATATGTGATAAGGTTGTGCATAGAGGGATTATTTTTTTTACCGTTAATCACTGCTGAATTGAATTTGATTTAGCTCACGGTGTACCTCACAAATCCTGCACTAAAACCATTTTTCTAAGTATCATTGGAGACTGCATTTGTACAGTTCGGTCTGTACTGTTCTGAAGAGGAATCAATGTTCCCTCTAAAGTGTGTTAGAATAAAAATTATGGTGTGAATGTGGAAATGCGTTGTTATGGCTGCTGCTTCTTGAAGACCAGACTGATCTATTCTAATGACCTTCTCTCTTTCTCCACTGTCATTCAGCCAGGCATAAAAGGTAGTTGCAAAAGCATGAGAATCATTGTCTACCAAGTTGTTGGATGATGATTGACAGTTCCTTTTGCAGTTACATGCATCCATTTGTTCAGGTACAGTTTCTTCAACACTCCGTGGCTTGCATTGGCTGCCGATCAGTTTCCGGTCACAATTCAAACTGTTGGTCATGACCTTTAAAGCCCTACATGGCATTGAACCAGAGTACCTCCGGAACCGCCTGCTACTGCACGAATCCCAGCGACCGATAAGGTCCCACAGAGTTGGCCTTCTCCGGGTCCCGTCGACTAAACAATGTTGTTTGGCGGGTCCCAGGGGAAGAAGAGCCTTCTCTGTTGCGGCCCCGGCCCTCTGGAACCAACTCCCCCCCCGGAGATTAGAATTGCCCCCACCCTCCCTGTCTTCTGTAAACTACTCAACACTCACTTATACTGCCAGGCATGGGGGAGTTGAGACACCTTTCCCCCAGGCTTTTTTATACTTTGTTTTATGTTTGATATGATGAATGTGCTGTTTGTTTTTTTAAATAATGATAGGGTTTTATATGTTTTTTAATATTAGATTTGTTCCACTAGTACATTGTTTTTATTACTGTTGTGAGCCGCCCTGAGTCTTCGTAGAGGGGCGGCATACAAATCTAATTAATAATAATAATAATAATAATAATAATAATAATAATAATAATAGTAGTAGTAGTAGTAGTTGTTATTATTATTATTATTATTATTATTATTATTATTATTATTATTATTTACCAAGTGAACCTGTGACTAAAAATAGATCTAATCTCAAACTTCTAAAACCTAGTGCTACATATTGGATCATAGACACAATAGATACATCAAAAGGGTCTCTATTGACTCCTGATGTGAAAGTTATAGGATATGGATGCTGTTCCTGAGCTTTCACAGACACATGCAGACTACTGAATATAGAAGAAAGCTCCTTTTTAAAAAAAGGAAGACCATGATGTTGCTATGTATCATTTTTTCAGAAATCTTCTCCCCCCCCAAAAAAAGTTTGCCTTGCAGGAATTCTAGAACTCTTTACCATGGTTTTTCTTGCAATGGGGGTAAGGTGATGTCTGACAGTCATCTCTGACCAGTGATGGGCTACCAAAATTTTTATGACCGCACTGTGGGCGTGGCTTATGCAGGACACCCTGCATTTTCTTTCAACATCTTTCAGTGGAAATTGGGTGCTCTGGGGTGGAGCTCCCTTTTCGCTACCCCGCTGCATTCCTCCCGCCCCCTGTCCAGGCAATATCCCACCCCTGTCTCTGAAAATCCCATTTCCTCACCTATAAATCATTGCTCAAGGAGGGTGGGAGGAGAGGTTGGGCAGGTAAGCCCTGGGGAATAAAACTGGAGAAAAAGGAAGATGCGAGTGGACAGAAAGGTTAAATAATTCAACTGTTTATCCTTCTTCCCATCATTCTGGAGTATAGATTTGCATGTCTGAGAACATGAATGCTTTGGCTTTTGTAAGAAACGTCTTGCATTCGCTTTCGTAGCCCCTTCCTTTTCCTCCACCTCTACACACAAAATATAATAATATCCCTCCTTGCGCTTCCCTGCTCCTCCTTCCCAGTCCCACCACAGCTACAGATTATGCATTGTTCAGGGTTAGAAATGTGACAGCCTGGGTACGTCTTAGCTTCCTGAGCTCATTAATAAAAAGCAACATGCTCGCTGCACGAAGTGTCGGGAGTCTCCTTAGCGAGCACTGTGTTGAACTGGGAAGCTGAGCCGGTGTAATGTTGCTTCAGTGGCGTGCCTGCAGCTCTCAGCAGTGGCAGAAGATTCTTTGTTTGGGAGGGGAAAAAAGGGGGAGAAATGTGGAAGCATTCAGAGCTGGCCCTTCCATCACCCAAACGTTCAGTGATTTTATGCCGCGAGCTCATAGTCATGTGGGAATGAGTGACCAGAGTACTGCTCCAGAAGGAGTTGGTGCATTGTACTGTTTTTCCCCAGCTGCCGCCAGAAGAAACACCCTCGCGCAAGCATTCCCAAGTATGTTGTTCTGAACAACCTTCCTCTGCCTGTGCCCAGCATAAGGTTTTATTAATTCACCATGCCCCGAGTTTTGCCCTCCATCTGTCATCTCACCTGCCACCGGGCTGCTGTCCCTTCCGTGCAGTTAGCAAAACAGAAATAATAAGAAATTATTTCAGTGGTTTGGGGTCAGGTTGGAGAGAGAGGCTGGAAATTGCTCCCCAAAGCTGCTGGCAAGCACGGGGGTTTTTTTTTGTGTGTGTGTAAAGAGGCCTCAAACCACCGGAGAATTCCTGGATTGTCTCAGGCTGCTGTGTGTGATGTCCATCATGCTGTATGAACACCATCTGTTCTGTATTATACTCTCAGTTGCCAGGCTACCTGCTCTGTGCTGTAACACTTGACTGGCTGGCTGAATGTTAGCAGCATTATCCCAGAAGTACTAAGGGGGAGGAGGAGGGGGAGGGAACAGTAGTCATGATTAAGCCATCTGCAAGCACAGGGGAGGGTGGAAACGGGAAAGGGGGGGGGGAGAAAGGCAGAGCGCCCAGGGCAGCAATCAGTCACCAATAGGCTGACACAAGCCATCGAGAAATTGGGCGCATGTCGCCACCTGCTGGTGCATTGGAGAAACTTTAGCCAAGTAGATGTTCTCGCGCTCCTCCTCTTAATCCAGAGCTACCTGCAGTTTTGATAGATGGGTGGATTTAGAAGGAAACATCAAATACACTGGCATCCTTTGTAGCGCATAACCATTGCTAGGTGCTTAAGAAGCTTTTAAAAATGCTCAGAACCTTACGAGCTGCAATAGATGCCTCTCGAGTTCCACTTGAACCTTGTAGGGCAAAAGAGAAAATGCCATGTTGAATATGTTTTCTAAAAGGCACATCTCTTCCTTTCTCCCGCTAGGCTATTTAAGTTCTGAGTTCCTGGTTATGCATCTTTGCTGTATGATCATTGCTATTGGTCAGAGTGCTAATGAACTGGTTTGCGGCAAAGATTTATCCCAGTCCCCTCTTAGGAATTTCCTGGGCAAAATCTGCAGGTATATCATGATATGTTAATTTGAAATAGACAGACAAGTGCTCACAAGAATATTTTTTTCATAAGGATTACTTTCTTGAATCCTGCATTCAGTCATAACAAGCTTACACTATTTAAAATTCATTGGAAGTTTAAAAACAGTCCACTTTTAGTTAGTTTCTTCTAATCATCATGAAACACAGTGATTTTTTTAAAAAAGTACCTAGTAGAAACATAGAAACATAGAAACATAGAAGTCTGACGGCAGAAAAAGACCTCATGGTCCATCTAGTCTGCCCTTATACTATTTTCTGTATTTTATCTTAGGATGGATATATGTTTATCCCAGGCATGTTTAAATTCAGTTACTGTGGATTTATCTACCACGTCTGCTGGAAGTTTGTTCCAAGGATCTACTACTCTTTCAGTAAAATAATATTTTCTCATGTTGCTTTTGATCTTTCCCCCAACTAACTTCAGATTGTGTCCCCTTGTTCTTGTGTTCACTTTCCTATTAAAAACACTTCCCTCCTGGACCTTATTTAACCCTTTAATATATTTAAATGTTTCGATCATATCCCCCCTTTTCCTTCTGTCCTCCAGACTATACAGATTGAGTTCATTAAGTCTTTCCTGATACGTTTTATGCTTAAGACCTTCCACCATTCTTGTAGCCCGTCTTTGGACCCGTTCAATTTTGTCAATATCTTTTTGTAGGTGAGGTCTCCAGAACTGAACACAGTATTCCAAATGTGGTCTCACCAGCGCTCTATATAGTGGAATCATAATCTCCCTCTTCCTGCTTGTTATACCTCTAGCTATGCAGCCAAGCATCCTACTTGCTTTCCCTACCGCCTGACTGCACTGTTCACCCATTTTGAGACTGTCAGAAATCACTACCCCTAAATCCTTTTCTTTTGAAGTATTTGCCAACACTGAACTGCCAATACAATACTCAGATTGAGGATTCCTTTTCCCCAAGTGCATTATTTTACATTTGGAAACATTAAACTGCAGTTTCCATTGCTTAGACCATTTATCTAGTAAAGCTAAATCATTTACCATATTACAGACGCCTCCAGGAATATCAACCCTATTGCACACTTTAGAGTCATCGGCAAATAGGCAAACCTTCCCTACCAAACCTTCCCCTATGTCACTCACAAATATATTAAAAAGAATAGGACCCAGAACAGACCCTTGTGGCACACCGCTTGTAACCTGACTCTGCTCAGAATACTCGCCATTAACAATAACTCTCTGATGTCTAGTAGGACAAGATTTTGCAGCTACAGTGGTCCCTTGACTTTCACGGGGGATACGTTCCAAGACCGCCTGAGAAAGTCAAATTTCCACGAAGTAGAGACACTCCCTTCCTTCCTTCCTCCCCCTCCCTCCTCCATTCCTGGTTTTACTTACCCGCAGGGGCAACAGGGCGGCATGCTGGGAATTTTGCTGCACTCGCTGCTGGCATCTTCCATGGCGGCGGTGGCAGCAGTAGTGCTCAGGGTCAGGGTAGGGGAAGCTCAAGGCAAGAGGAATCCAGGCCAGGACTCGAAGCTGGGATTCCAGGCCAGTCAGCTGGGAGGTCGGATGCAACCACTAAGGGAGACAGCTTAGGTGGATGGGGAAAAAAGAGGTGACGGCGGCAGGCGGCAGAAAGGCTCGGCTTCAAGTGGAGCGTACCAACGGTCCGAGAATTAAACGGGAGGGATCGGGAGGCTGCGGCGGAAGCAGAGCTTTTATTTAAAGAAGTAGGACGGCTGGGGGGGGGAGGAGAGTATTGTACATCGGGCGGCCGCGGGAAAATGTTCAAATGTTCAAAAAAAAATGTGGAGTATTTTTTATTAATATTTTTTAAAAACCTGTTGTACAGTATAGCCTTTCCGCAAAAGTCAGACCCACAAAAGACAAGGGACCACTGTATACCTTTAATTGGAAAAGTATCCTAATAGTAAACTTTCCCTCAGTGAGTTTTTATGTTGAAGGCCTTTTCATCAACCTCATCTTACCTGGAGATGATTATGATGAGGCTATGAAGACTGATTATATAGATAGGAAGAAAAACCATCCGATACTGGTCTGCTACAGCATCAGCTCACTCATTCACAATGATTGCAGAAAGTAATATGAAATTTACTGGTTTGACATCCAGAATTTACAGAAGAATTATTATAAAAAAAATATCATTGTTTTCGATCCAACCTCTGTGCCATTCCTTATAAATATCCTGCATTTATTCTATTTTGATTTATTTTTAAAAAAATATATGGCCACCTAGCTCAATCAAATATATGTGAGAAAGGAAGAATACTGGAGAAAATCATGATTAACCTATTTACATTTAATAATTCCAAGGCAGGAAAAACAAATCAAATTTAGATAGACTTCCCAATTCATGTATCTGAATCTGAAAGCTGTTGATATCTAATTTAATATTTACCTCTTAATCCCTTTTCTAAATCTGGCTATGTTTATCTGTTATTGTGGTCATTATCACTGACAACTTATTAAGACTGATTTACTAAGTTTATGTACAAGAAATTTTCTTTCCCATTGGTAGACACTTATTGATGTACAGTAGTACCTCTAGATACGAGCTGCTCCACATGCGAGTATTCCAAGTTACGAGCCACAAGGGGAGAGAAATTTCTGTTCCAGACCCGAGCTCAAATTCGGGATACAAGCCGAGCGTCCACTAGGTGGCACAAGAATCTTTGCTTCTGGTTATCTCGGAGGGGAAAAACAAAGTCTAAAGCCATTTGTTCCAAATACGAGTTGTTCAACATACAAGCTCCCTTCTGGAACGAATTAAACTCGTATCTAGAGGTACTACTGTACTTAAAAAGAGAAAAATTCAGAGTATAATATACAGCGATCCCTCGATTTTCGCGATCTCAATCTTCGCGAAACGCTATATCGCGATTTTTCCACCCGATGACATCACTCCTTTCCTTTCTCATCTTTCTTTCTCTCTCTCTTTCTCTATCTTGCTTCTTCCTCTCTCACACTCTCTTCCTCCCTCTCTCATCTCTTTCTTTCCTTCTCTCTCTTTCTCTATCTCTCCCCCTCTTGCTCTCGAGCGGCAAGCGAGCAGCCGGGCGGGCAGGTGAACGGGCAAGCAGCAAGCGAGCGGCTGGGTGGGCGGGTGACGGGCAAGCAGTAAGCGGCAAGCGAGCAGCCGGGCGGGCGGGGTGAACGGGCAAGCGGCAAGCGAGCAGCCGGGCGGGCGGGGTGAACGGGCAAGCGGCAAGCGAGCAGCCGGGCGGGCGGGTGAACGGGCAAGCGGCAAGCGAGCGGCCGGGCGGGGCGGGTGACGGGCAAGCGGCAAGCGAGCGGCCGGGCGGGTGGGTGACGGGCAAGCGGCAAGTGATCTTGGGGTTTCCCCTTTGCCTGGGCGGCGGGAAGACCCAGGGAAGGTTCCTTCGGCCGCCCAGCAGCTGATCTGCTCCGCAGCATGGCAGCAGCGAGGAGCCGAAGATGGGGTTTCCCCTTTGCCTGGGCAACGGGGAAACCCCATCTTCGGCTCCTTGCTGCTGCCGCGCTGCGGAGCAGATCAGCTGCTGGGCGGCCGAAGGAACCTTCCCTGGGTGCCGCCCGCCGCCCACTCAAACTCCACAATCTGCGCATGTGCGGCCATGAAAAAAAGGGCGTGCATGCGCAGATGGTGTTTTTACTTCCGCAACCCTACATCGCGAAAAATCGATTATCGCGAGGGGTCTTGGAACGGAACCCTCGCGATACTCGAGGGATCACTGTACTTTGCATTTTTGTGAATTATTCTGTATTCTACCAATACAGAAAATGGTTGAAAAATTCACCAAGTTTAACACACATTCTGTATTTTCCAAAACTGTTAATTAACAGAGTGATTAATGCAAGTGTTCACAATGTTTTTAAAATCCAAAACATTGCAGCAACTGGTTTTGCTAAAGTTGTTTTTCCGTAGCATGCAACTTTTTAAATTACAGACGTTTTACCAGTTCCTAACATTTCCAAGTTTAATTCCAAACATTGCACTAAGCCTTATACTGCTTGGTCTCTTATCTAGTCAAATCTTTTGGAAAGATTCTATTTCATGAGTTTACATCACCAGAGATTGTACTGGCGTTTGTGGCGGGAAACATTTTCTATAATGATGTCCAGATTTCATAATTCCTGGGGGAATCTATCAGGTCTTTTTTGATATCAAACATGGAACTTAATGCAATGGAATACTGACTGGGATTTAGGTAAATAGCTATTCCAAGTCACAGGGAGAGCATTAAGTTGGTGACTGACGTCTGGCATTGCTCCTTCCATTTTCTTTTCTTTTTTAAATATATATTTATTAATTTTTTCCTTTTTTTTCAAAGTACATAGTCATATTTACAGATGTATCTACATCGTATATACATTCCTATCGACATTGTCTTCTAATTACTTTTAGATTTCTTGATGTTTTATTTCAATGCTTCTTTTAATTTTCTTTTTTTTGTCCATTGGTACCATTTTGTCCAGGTTTCATAATAGTCCAATTCTTTTCGATTATTAAGTTCCATTGTCAATCTGTCCATCTCTGCACAGTCGTATATTTTCTTGATGATCTCATTGTCTTCAGGTATTTGCTGATTTTTCCAGTTCTGTGCAAATACAATCCTTGCCGCTGTTGTAATATGCAAGCTTAAATATTTTACATTTTTAGAATAGTTACCTCTCATAATACCCAATAGAAAAAATTCTGGCGTATATTCTATTTTTGTATTTGTTATTTGACACAACCAATTATTTATTTTTTCCCAGTATTTTCTTGTCTCTGGACATAACCACCATAGGTGAAAGAAGGTGCCTTGAGTGTTTTTACATTTCCAACACGTTGGGCTGTAATTTTTGTGCATTTTAGCTAGTCTTTTGGGTGGAAGATGCCAACGGTATAGCATTTTATATTGGTTTTCTTTATATATTGTAGATTTTGTTAATTTAATATTTCTCTTCCAAATCTGTTCCCATTCCTCTCTATATATATATATTGTGGCCAATGTTTTTCGCCCAGGCAATCATTGTACCTTTAACTATCTCCTCTGGTCTTTCATATTCCATCAGATATTTATATATTTTAGATATTGCTTTTTCTTCTGGGCCTGTCAATAGTTTATCTAGTGCAGTGTTTTTCAACCAGTGTGCCGTGGCACACTAGTGTGCCGTGAGACATGGTCAGGTGTGCCGCGAAGCTCAGAGAGAGAAAGAAAGCAAGAGAGAGAGAGAAAGAAAGCAAGAGAGAGAGGGAAAGAAAGAGCAAGAGAGAAAGAAAACAAGAGAGAAAGCAAGCAAGAGAGAGAAAGCAAGCAAGAGAGAGAAAGAAAGCAAGAGAGAAAGAAAGCAAGAGAGAGAGAGAAAGAAAACAAGAGAGAAAGCAAGCAAGAGAGAAAGAAAGCAAGAGAGAAAGAAAACAAGAGAGAAAGAAAGCAAGAGAGAGAAAGAAAGAAAGAAAGAAAGAGAACAAGAGAGAAAGAAAACAAGAGAAAGAAAGAAAGAGCAAGAGAGAGAGAGAGACCAAGAGAGAAAGAAAGCAAGAGAGAAAGAGAACAAGAGAGAAAGAAAGCAAGAGAGAGCAAGAAAGAAAGAAAGAGAGAGAGAGCAAGAGAGGGAGGGAAGGTGGGACAGAGAAAGACATAGAGGGAAGTGGGAGGGAGAGCGAAAGAGAGCAAAAAGAGGAAAGAAGGAAGAGAGAAAAAAAGAGGAAGGGAGAGAAAGAGGGAGAGAGAAATAGAGCGAAAGGGAGGGAGAGAGAATTTTTTTGTCCAAACTTTTTTTACCCCCACCCCCCCCAAATGTGCCCCATGGTTTTGTAAATGTAAAAAATGTGCTGCGGCTCAAAAAAGGTTGAAAATCACTGATCTAGTGGTTGGGTAATTCTTTCTATACCTGATTGTTCCATATCCTTTTTATATCTAGATTGAATTTGTAGGTATGTCCACCAATGCTCCTTCCATTTTCTGTTCCCTTCCTTATTATTCTAATTTTTGCAAAAGAGAATATTTAATATATTGATTTTTAATGTACAGTATACCTGCATACTATCTAACTTATACCTTGATGTATTTCATTGTTTAGGACCAGCACACTGTGGCATTGTCTCGATCCACAGGTCCAATGCAGCCCGCTGTACCCTCAGGACCCAGTAATGTGGGCACAAATCCTGGCAATGCCAATTTCCTGAGCAACCAGCCTCAAGCAGCCATTATGAAGCAGATGCTGATTGAGCAAAGGGCCCAACTCCATATGATAGAGCAGCAGAAGCAACAGTTTCTTCTAAGGGAGCAACGGCAGCAGCAGCACATCTTGGCGGAACAAGTACTGTATATCGTTTTGCTACATGTCTTAAATGCTAGTCTAAAGCAGTGGTACCCAACGTGGGGCCTATGCCCCACGGGAGGGACAATTTTATTTTTAATAGGGGCAGTTGGAAAATGGCATTTTAGGTGTCCTCCAGGTGAGTAGGAGCTCACTTTTTGAATAGTAAGAATTATATGTAATGAAGTGGGAGGCATCAGAATATTAAGATGTTTAGGTAGGGCATGGCCAAAAAAAGGTTAGGAACCACTGGTCTAAAAAGAATTAGAGCAGTATTCCAGGGGTTGCCACAAAGTATTCCAGAGGTTGCCATAAAGAAGAAGTGGTCAAATTATTCTCCAAAGCACCAGAGGGCAGGACAACAAATAATGGTTAAAACTAATCAAGGAGAGAAGCAGCCTGGAATTAAGGAGAAACTTTCAAACAATGAGGAAAATTAACCATCACTGAAGGTTTTTAAGAAGAGATTGGACAGTCAATGGTCTGAGATGGTATAGGTTCCTCTGCTTGAATAGGCTGAACTAGAAGACCTCCAAGGTCCCTTCAGCTCTGTTCTGTTCTATTCCCATTCCTATTCTAATTCTATTACTTCCCAACACTGATAGCAGGCAGAATTAAGATACAGTGGTACCTCGTCTTACGAACGTCTCTACTAACAAACTTTTCAAGATATTAACCTGGTGTTTAAGATTTTTGTTTGCCTTTTCTTCTGAACTATTTTCACCTTACGAACCCGAGCCGCCGCCGCTGAGATGCCCCGCCTCCAGTCTTCCATTGCCAGCCGAAGCACTGGGATTCCCCTGAGCCTCCCCTCGCTGGGAATCCCCACCTCTGGACTTCTGTTGCCAACTGAAGCGCCCGTTCTTGCATTGCTGGGATTTCCCTGAGCCTCCCCTCGCTGGGAAACCCCACCTCTGGACTTCCGTTGCCAGCCGAAGCACCCGTTCTTGCGTTGCTAGGATTCCTCTGAGGCTCCCTTCGCTGGGATTCCCTTCATTTTTGCTGGCGCTGCTTTGAATCCCAGTGAGGGGAGGCTCAGGGAAATCCCAGCAATGCAAGAACGGGCGCTTCAGCTGGCAACGGAAGTTCGGAGGTGGGGATTCCCAGCGAGGGGCGGCTCGGGGAAATCCCAGCAATGCAAGAACGGGCACTTCGGCTGGCAATGGAAATGCGGAGGCAGGGATTCCCAGCGGCGCAAGGCAAAAGAGGTGACTTTTGGGATGGGGTTGAATGCATTACAGTATTTGCTTTTACATTGATTCCCATGGGGAAAATTGCTTCTTCTTACGAACTTACGAACCTGGTCATGGAATAAATGAAGTTCGTAAGACAAGGTACCATGTACAGGTAATCCTCGACTTATAGTAATGAGTTTAGTGATCCTTCAAAGTTATAACAGCACTGAAAAGTGACTTAGGACCATTTTTCACAGACTGTTTAGCATCCCCATGATCATGATCAAAATTCAGAAACTTGGCAACTGGCTCATGTTTAGGATGATTGCAGTATTCTAGGGTCATATGATCACCTTTTGTGACCTTATGACAAGCAGTCAATGGGGAAGACAGATTCACTTAACAACTGTGTTAGTAACTTAACAACTACAGTGATTCACTTAACTGTGCAAGAAAGTTTGTAAAATTCAAATGTTTCACTTTAAAATAACAAATGTTTCACTTAGCAACATAAATGTTTTGGCTCAATTATCATAAGTTAAGGACTGCCTGAAGCTCCATGTTTTCCTGGGATCACATGGCTTCTCTTTGCAGCTGTTGCTTTTTAGTATCATATACAGATTCCTACCACTATACTCTTGGAAGCACTTTTCAGAAATCAGATCAGAAACATAACAACTATGGCTCTGTGACATGACTACCAGTTCTATGGAACCAGTGCAAACCAGGACGAATCCACCTCTGATGTATGACCATCTACTGCTCACTTCACTAGCCACCTCCATGGAAACATTTATCTTTGGAGAGTCCTTTCTATTAAAGGAACAATATCAGTGTTCTGTTGTTGGCTGTCATAGCAATCCAATGGGGAACTTTTCCCTTCTTAACCCCTTTTCTTTTGCTTTTCTAGCATTTACAGCAACAGTCACATTTGCCTCGGCAGCACTTTCAGCAGCAGCAGCAGCGAAATCCTTATCCCGTCCAATCAGTCTCTCAGTTTTCAGGTGAGAGCTAAATACTTTTAGGTTCAGAAGCTGCTTACGACACTTTGATGTTTACATGCTTATTTCTTGCTATAACAATTATCTATGTAAAACAGCCACTACTTTCTTACTTTACAAAAGCATCTTTAGGAGGGACAATCTTATCTAACTCTTATAGGCAGCACCTACTAAGACTTTGCAGCAATCTGGATATAATGGGCTGAGGTGGCGCAGTGGGTAGAGTGCAGTACTGCAGGCCACTAAAGCTGACTGCTAGATCAGCGGTTCAAATCTCATCACCAGCTCAAGGTTGACTCAGCTTTCCATCCTTCCCAGGTGGGTAAAATGAGGACCTGGATGTGGGGGCAATATTTATTTGTTTATTTATTTATTAGATTTGTATGCCACCCTTCTCCAAAGACTCGTTATGCTGGCTCTGTTAAAAAGTGCTATTGCTAACATGTTGAAAGCCGCCCTGAGTCTAAGGAGAAGGGCAGCATTAAAAAAATCAAATAGATAGATGGATGGATGGATGGATGGATGGATGATAGATAGAAAGATAGATAGAAAGATAGATAGATAGATAGATAGATAAGATAGATAAGATAGATAGATAGATAAGATAGATAGATTAGATAGATAGATAGATAAGATAGATAGATAAGATAGATAAGATAGATAGATAGATAGATAGATAAGATAGATAGATAAGATAGATAAGATATATATATAGATAGATAGATAGATAGATAGATAGATTAGATAGATAAGATAGATAGATAAGATAAGATAAGATAGATAGATAAGATAGATAGATTAGATAGATAGATTAGATAGATAGATAAGATAGACAGATTAGATAGATAGATAGATAAGATAGATAGATAGATAGATAGATAGATAGATAGATAAGATAGATAGATTAGATAGATAGATTAGATAGATAGATTAGATAGATAGATAAGATAGATAGATAAGATAAGATAGATAGATAGATAGATAAGATAGATAGATAGAAAAGATAAGATAAGATAGATAGATTAGATAGATAGATTAGATAGGTAGATAAGATAGATAGATAGATAGATAGATAGATATAGATAGATAGATAGATAGATAGATAGATAGATAGATAGATAGATAAGATAGATAGATTAGATAGATAGATAGATAGATAGATAAGATAGATAGATAGATAGATAAGATAGATAGATAAGATAGATAGAAAGATAAGATAGATAGATAGATAGATAGATAGATAGATAGATAGATAGATAGATAGATAGATAGATAGATAGATAAAGGGTTTATCTTCAGCCCTCATGACAGCCTCTGGAGGTTCTGAAGGCCCTGGCTGAATCTCTGCCTCTGACACCAGGTCCTCTCCAGCCTTCTCATTGTCCGATTCTGGTACCAGCTGCACAAGCCGATGACAAATCATCACACTAGTGTCCTCACTATCTGAATCAGCTACCAGCTGAAGAGGCTGCTGGCAGGCCACAACAGCATAGTCTTTTCACTGTAGCAAAAGTTGTATAGGAAAATATAGCAATGAAATTTCCCCTTCTTGTATTATATTCAGAAACACACTGAACTCTTGGCACCGTCAAAACTCTAATAACTATTTTTACATAAGAGATTATAAACGTAAGGGAGTATTTGTTTTCCAAAAAGCAGTCATGCTTCCTCTGCATCCCTTTTCATCAGGAAGAGAGGCTAGAATTTAATAAGGAGAGGTTTTTCTGATTCCTCAACATTGGTTCAAGGTGGAGTAAAATGTGCTTAGAGTATTGATTTGTCAACACACCATCTCTGTGTAAAATATCAGGGGGGGAGGGAAGGCATTTCTTCTCTTTTCTGTAGACATAACTAGAAACAGAGCTTGTAGACCATCCATCCACATATGACTCCTAAGCAATAACAAATTGATTAACCTCTCAGCAATGGACAGAGTTTTCATTAAAAAATAAATAATGGCAATAGCTAAAAGAGTTTCTTGGGTAATTAATGATCAGATCATTGTTTACTTGTTCAATTCTTCATTTTCAAATAGATCTCTAATGAATGCGTGCATTATTATTATTATTATTATTATTATTATTATTATTATTATTAATTGGATTTGTATGCCGCCCCTCTCCGTAGACTCGGGGCGGCTAACAACAATAATAAAAACAGCATGTAAATCCAATACTAAAACAACTAAAAAAAACCTTATTTTAAAACCAATCATACCTACAAGCAAACATACCATGCATAAATTGTAAAGGCCTAGCGGGAAAGAGTATCTTAGTTCCCCCATGCCTGACGGCAGAGGTGGGTTTTAAGGAGCTTACGAAAGGCAAGGAGGGTGGGGGCAATTCTAATCTCCGGGGGGAGTTTGTTCCAGAGGGCTGGGGCCGCCACAGAGAAGGCTCTTCCCCTGGGCCCCGCCAAACAACATTGTTTAGTTGACGGGACCTGGAGAAGGCCCACTCTGTGGGACCTAACTGGTCGCTAGGATTCGTGCAGCAGAAGGCGGTCCCTGAGATAATCTGGTCCGGTGCCATGGAGGGCTTTATAGGTCATAACCAACATTATAGTTATGACCTATAAAGCATAATTATATGACCTATATAGCATAATTATAGTCCCATGTAATCATGAGCTTCAGCATTTGTCAGGCTGCTAAATAATATAAAATCTGAATCAGGCTCTCAACCTCTGCTCCTTTGAAAACAGGGGAAACATTTATCCTCAAACTTTAGACAAGATTGTAACATGATGATGTAGAACAACAGCTGCGCAGCACTTCAGATTTGAAGGTCAAATGGTGCTTCTGAGTATTCAGGGCTACAAGTATAGAATAACCTGCTATGGGTACATACTGTATCTGTGCATGCACTAAAGCCTTTTTTGCCTTCTATCCCACAGCCCTAAATATTTAGCTACTGTAAAATCATCACATATTATTCTGTTATCAGTTTGTAGCAACCATATTGTCTGTGTGTGTACACATTTTTGAACACATCAATAAATACATTTGGAGACAATTTGTTCATGTTTACTTTTAATTTGCTCTTGGCATTTCCAAGTAGGACTGGAAAAGACCCCACCCTGAAACACTGGGGGGAAAAATCCACCTATGTAGCTTGGTTTTGTTTGTATTACATAAAGAAATTATCTACTATGTGTTCTGTCGGGCTCTCTGGTAGACTCCTCCCAAAAATTCACAGGTACAAATTTCAGACACACACACGTTTGAAAATTCAAAACAATGTTCTTTATAATGAAAATTCACTTAAACTAAGCCCTCTTTTGGTATAGCAAAGAGCACTGGTCTCCAAACAAACTGGTAATTTGTACAAGTCCCTTATCAGTTCTGTGATACTTAGCTTGCAGCTGTGAGGCAATTCACAGTCCTTCTTCTTTCACAAACACCCTTTGCTCTGCTTTAGTTTCAAAGCAGAGGAAAAATCAGCACACAAAAGGTCAAAGTCAGTAAAGCAGTCACGAAACACAACGATCAGATAATCCTCCACAATGGCCAAACCCACAGGCTGCTAATTACCACAGCCCCACCCAACCACAGGTGGCCTCATTTTCTTTGATAATAATCTCTCAGTTGTTGTTGCCTATGCATCGCTCTCCGCATGCGTGGCTGTATCATTAACTCTTGTTCTGAATCCAAGGAGGAGCTAGATAATGGATCTCCTTCTGAGCTGTCTGCCACACTCTCCTCCTCCCTGTCACTCATGTCTTTTTGGTCAGAGGAGCCTTCATCATCAGATTCCACCGGGGGCAAAACAGGCCTGCAGCATGTGGATTTCTCCCCCACATCCACAGTCCTTGGGGCAGGAGCTGGGCCAAAGCTAACCACAACACCATGTAAAAGTCATATGTTAACGTTGCTGTAAAAGTGGCTTTCTTGGTAGCATTTTCTAGAGACATGTAACCTTATTTGTAAGTTAAGAGAAATATTATCTTATTATTGTTATCTTATTTATTCGATTTTTATGCCGCCCTTCTCCTTAGACTCAGGGCGGCTTACAACATGTTAGCAATAGCACTTTTTAACAGAGCTAGGCTATTGCCCCCACAATCCGGGTCCTCATTTTACCCACCTCGGAAGGATGGAAGGCTGAGTCAACCTTGAGCCGGTGATGAGATTTGAACCGCTGACCTACAGATCTAGCAGTCAGCTTCAGTGGCCTGCAGTACAGCACTCTACCTGCTGCGCCACCCTGGTTCTCTTACTTAATACTGTTCTAACATGAGTCCTTCGGGATTGGGTGGTATAGAAGTATGAATGAATGAATGAATGAATGAATGAATGAATGAATGAATGAATGATATTCTGTTCAGTCAGAATTTTGCAGGTCAGAGCTTACAACACAGCTTAGGACAGTGATGGAAAACCTATGGTACAGGTGGCACACGGAGCCATATTTGCTGGCACACGAGCCGTTGCCCTATCTCAGCTGTAAACATGCATGTGTGTGCCAGCCAGCTGATTTTTGGCTCACAGAGAAGCTCTGGGAGGGTGTTTTTGGTTTCCGGAGAGCCTCCGAGGGGATGGGGAGGGCGTTTTTTACCTTCCCTCAGCTCCAGGAAAGCCTTTGGAGCCTGAGGAGGGTGAAACATAAGCCTACTGGCCCACCAGAAGTTGCAGAGCAGGCCATTTCCAGCCTGCAGAGGGCCTCCATGGGGTGGGGAAGCTGTTTTCGCCCTTCCCAGGCATTGAATTATGGGTATGGGCATTTGCACATACCCATAAATGTACATTTATTTATGATTTGATTTGATTTGATTTGTGTACCACCCCTCTCCGTAGACTCGGGGCGGCTCACAACACAATAAAACAGTTCATAACAAATCTAATAATTTACAATTTAAAACATTTTTAAAAACCCATTATTAAGCAGACATACGTACAAACATACCATACATAAATTGTATAGGCCTGGGGGAGATATCTCAGTTCCCCCAGGCCTGACGACAAAGGTGGGTTTTGAGGAATTTACGAAAGGCAAGGAGGGTGGGGGCAGTTCTAATCTCTGGGGGGAGCTGGTTCCAGAGAGTCGGGGCCGCCACAGAGAAGGCTCTTCCCCTGGGGCCCGCCAAATGACATTGTTTAGTTGACGGGACCTGGAGAAGGCCCACTCTGTGGGACCTAATCGGTCACTGGGATTCATGCATGCTCTTTCGGCACCTGAGGAACAAAAGGTTCGCCATCACTGTCTTAGGATGTTTTCACCTGTGTAAAAGGTCTGAAATAACATTAAAATGTCTAGTTTATTTCTTGCACATATTTTGCAAAAATATTTGGCCAACTTCTTCCAGCTGTGCCTGAATCATTTATTTCAGTAGACTGAAGTTCACTCTATCTTCCTTCCTTCTGCTACTTTAGGTTCTCCACAAGATATAGCTGCGGTAAGAAATCAAACCGCACTTCAGAGCATGAGGGCTTCCCGAATGTTACCTCAGAATGCTAGCCTGATGTCTTTGGGGGCCTCTCAGAACGCTGCGGCAATCTCTGCGACAGGGAGCCAGCCTGAGATGGGAATGAGTCCTTACAGCAGCCCGGTGGCTGGCCAACCAGGAATGTACAGTATGAACTCCGGAATGAGCCAAATGTTGCAGCACCCAAACCAAAATAGTATAACTATAACACACAATCCAAGTCAGGGGCCAAGGCAGTCCAGCTCAACACAAGGAGTCGGTATAGTCAGCAGCTTTGGTTCAAACGTTTTAGTAAACTCTACTGTAGCTCAACAGCATCAGCAAATGAAAGGACCGGTGGGACAAGTTATGACCCGATCACAAGTCCCCAGGCTTCAAAATATGATGGGGGCAGTCCCACAAGGGACAGCGAACTGGCAGGGAAGAGGGCTGCAAGGTATTCCTGGAAGGACTAGCAATGAAATTGGATCTTTCAATAATGGGCCTGCTTACTCAATGCAATCAAGTCAGCCAAGGCTGTCTAAGCAACATTTCCCTCAAAGTATTGGTCAGTCTATTATGGACACAAATGGAGCGGTACGGACACTGAGCTCAGGTGTAGGGAGACAGATATTGCAGCAACTCCCCGGACAACAAGGAACCAATAACCAATCCAGATCAATGGTTATGCCTACAATAAGCCAGGCAGTTTCTTCTCTAACTGGTTTTAATCAGTCTCCTGCACAGCAAATACCAGGAAGTAGCTTCAACCAGAGCAGCCAAAGTCAGATCTACGAGAGGAATCCCACGCAAGACATATCTTATAGCTATAGCAGTGAAGGAGCAGGAGGTTCCTTTCCAAATATAACTGAAAACACCGATCTTGTAGACTCCATCATTAAAAGTGGTCCAGGAGATGAATGGATACAAGAACTTGATGAACTGTTTGGAAATCCATAGGGCATTGGCAGCGTTCGGTTCCAACCTTTGTGGGGTCAAAAAAAAAGGAAAGCAGGATGTTGTTCATCCTTGTTTCTTTGTTTTGTTTTTAAAGCGGGGCAAAGCCGGCTGATCTGTGATGGCATAGATGGAATTTGAAGCAATGACAAAAAGTCCTTGTCAACTTTCCATAGCAGTCTCCATGCCATAGCGTATCTGCTGCAGGTCAGAATGAGAGAGAGAGAAAGAAAGACAGAGAGAGATAGAGAGAGAGAGAAAAGCTCAACATGTGCTGCTTCCTGCCTAAGGGCCACAGAAAGTGCCAGGCGGTTCCCATGTGCCAAAGCACTGACTGTCCTATAACAATGCACTTTCTATTCAGTTCTATAAGAGCTGTTGTAGTTTTCAGGATACAGAACAGGCAGCTTCTGAGATGAAGCAGGAGATTCAAAGCTAGGCGACTGTACAAGCGACAAACGCAAAGATCTTAACTCTGAATTTAATAAATACCAAGCTTTTCCATGCAATGTGTGTAATCCGATAGAGAACTACATAAAGGTTGTTTGAATGTGGTGATGACAATGATATCAGGGCTGAACGAGTTCAGTCAGTGCCCTATCGATGCTTCTTAAGGTGCATGGTGGACTCTAGTGAAAGTTTATCTTTTCACTATTGTCCATGTCCTGCATAATCAAGTGATTCCTGACTCATTATCTTTTAAGTATGGGGAAAAACACAGCGTAGGACAAGCAAGATTGTATACTCATTGTATTACTCATTGGCTGCCTCCAAAGATAGTGATGCAATACAAAAGTAATCGGAAAAAGGGAGATAGATCGAAGGAAATAAAAACATTAATATTGAGTGTGTTCTTTTTCTGAACATACAGGATCAAGTGAGGTTGAGCTATAGAAACTGTTGACTTGATCTTCCAAAGATATCAGGAGAATCAAGGAGCAACTGCTCTAAAGATCACGCAGAGAAGCCAATAACTTTATTGGCTGTCAGTACATTGAGCACCCTTACTATTAAAGCACCCTTGACAGATTGAGAGTGAGTTTATGGTCTATATTCTTCAAACACATGTCCTCTTTTCTACACATCCTACTTTCTACAAGCCCTAAACTCTTTAAAATGACTAAGCTGATCAATGAAAAACAAATTTAAAAAAAAATTAAAAATCCATTGATGTAATTTTTAGTAGCAGTTGTATATAAGCATATGACATTGCAAATATTTTTCATAGAGTTGTGCAATTTGAAGTACTAGAATTTAACTGCAATTCTTTTTAGGTCCTTTTAAGAGTTTAGACTGGCATTATTTGTAACATTGGAAATTGAATGTGTGACCGCCTATCTGTATGTTGAACATGGGGTTCGTGTTAAATACATCCACATCATTCTCAGGGTCTGATTTATATGTTTCTCTTACATACAGTTTTCCATCTAAATGAATTTTTTTTTTAGAAATAACATTTTTTTGTAGAGTACAGTGGGGGAGTCCTAAATTAGTTTGCCACCGGTGCGCACGCGAGCGCGTGAAGCTTCTGAGCATGCGCAGAAGTGTCCCAGGCGAGTGGGCAGAACCTACCGCCACCGCCTACTAGTTCTAACAACTGGTCTAAACTGGGAGCAACCCACCGCTGGTACAGTAGCAGCGGACAGCGAGGGGACTTTGCTGTTTCTGCAGCCATCCATTTTCTGGTTTTGACATTCTCTGATTGTATCTCTTAGACAATGCCAGGATAAGATTACCATGCATATTGGAAGACGTGTTTTAAAAGCATGTAGAGAAGCACTGAACACCTTATTTATCCATGATTTTCCTCCTATACAAACAGCTGTAGAAGGAGAGGCAAAGGTTTTAGTTACGTTTTATACTTAAAGTATTTTTAGCCCATCAAACACTTTGGGTTGGGATATAAGATTTAAATGGCAATGGACATGAGTATAAAATTCCTGTATACAGTCTGGCGTATATCCTACTGAAATTATTGACAGGGGTTTTTTTGCTGATTTTAATGATAATTAACTTCTTGTCAGTACTAAAATATAGATTGACCGACGCATTTCCACATTGGTAGATTTGACATTTGGCCAAAAAAAATTGTTGTAATAAAATTATAACAAATAATTGTTATCATGCATTCAGTGCCAGTGTGCCAAATTGAGTTCTGATCATAGCACATACCTAGGAGTGCATGCAAAGATCCAAAGAAATTGTGATCCACACAATTATTAAATTTATTTAATACAACTATAGCACATTCAGAGGAAAGAGAGAAAAGAAATGAAGTTTGTGTGCTACAGCAGTCAGATGAAGCTAAAATATATGAACAGATAAGTATTCAAAAATTAGGAAAGAATGTGAATTTTTTATCATCTCCCTCAAAAACATATCCCCCCCCCCCTGGAAAGGTTGATAAGAGAGGGCTTATGGTGCAATCCTATGTATGTTTATTCAGAAATAGATTCCATTGTCTTTGAACTAAACCAAGGTAAGGGGCTATAGGGTTTCAACATTAAAACATGAATTTCATCTACACAAATTCCAGTAAGTTCCATTTTATCAGAATACAGTAATAGAGAAATTAACTTTGTGCTTGATAATGCACTCATACAAAGTTTATTATATTTGTAAATTTTCCTCCAAATCCTTTAAACTGGGACCAAGTAATAAAAATGCTGTTTAATATTGGGGGAGGACTCTTTTTAACTATGGTGCTGGTGTACATGAAATGGTTTTTTTAAACAAAAATATTTGTAAATATGTTTTTACAACCTGCTGATATTATTGGGTCTAGTCTGTAAAATAGAAACAAATAAATATTGTATTATATTATGCTATATATATATATATATGTATGTAAATATATATACATGCACACACAACATGCAAACACAGACATATATATATGTAATATCTTTGTTTAAAATATAGAATTTTATTTCATTTTCATTTATCTATACAGCAAAGATAACTGCACTTCAGATGTCCTGTTATCAGTTTGTACTGTATCCTAGCCAGCAACTTGTTCCATTTTATTCAAACTTTTTCTAATTTACTTTTTATTTTCATTTTTCACATTAAATGTTGCTTATTTCATTTTGATAATTGTACAGAACTCTTAAAATGTAGAGATGAACTAAAACATACCAATTTTAAGGGGGGGGAAATAAAAGATTGTTACCTGAATCAGCTCGGTTCTGTAACACAATTCTTTATTCTTGTAGTACAATACGTGGAATCCCGGAAGTGATCACATTGGGGTCCTTAGCAACCTGCCGGTGACGTCAATGCTCCAAACGCAGAACACGACCCCGAACTTTGCCCGAAGTTTCAAAAAATTTCGTGTTCGTGTTCGGCATACCGAACACCGCAAAATTCAGTACGGACCCGAATTGTGCGAGTTCGGTTCGCCCATCACTAGTTATATTCTGTTGTTTAAGTGTTCCCTTTATTTTTTTGAGCAGTATAGTTTCCATCATCAAACAATAGAGAGTAACAATTGCGCCTTTCCATCAATGTGTTTTGAGAGGTGGGGAAAGAGAGAAAAAGTGCAAGCAAATTTTACTAGCAATGCAACTTGTAAGTATAACTTTCCTCTAATGACACTACAATTTATTGAAATGATAGGAAATTGGCTAGATGTAGATTTGTCCCTTGCTACAACAAGGTACAAATCCTTTGCATTGCAAACTAATGTTTTGCAAAGACACTTATACTATATTGATTAATACATACAGTTGCAGGATTATGACAGCATTTTTTTTTACTAATGCCAGTTTTCTTTTTTCACTGATTGTGTTACAAGTCATACAATTGTCTAATTCAGGTAAATGATCCTTGTACTGCTCCTCAGAACTCATTAATCAATAATTTTTCATCTCAGTAATTTGTATTCTATATGTTATATTTATGTTATATATCAATTGGCATTACCAGGCATGCTTTCAAATCTGCTTTTCCCCTCTCATTACTGTCATTCCTACCTGATTCTCAAAAGCATTTAGCCTATTGCTCAAGCCCAGAACTTCAGAATGTCTTCAACAAATCACAGCTCAGCCTATTATCAGGTAGAACTTAAGCAAATGCAACATCAGTCAATATCTGTTCTGTCCCAGCGACTGGAAATTGGCGCACACACACACTGATTTAACACTAATTATTTACTCCTAATATTTTCTTAGCAAGCGGGTCTTTTTAAAAGTTCAAGAAATCATAAAGAAGGCTGTTTGGGGATACAGCTGCTAATTAATGTCTTAACAACTGGCCAGAGTCCAAGCAGATATCCTGCCCTGTAACTTACGCAATGTTGGCAGCAAGCCCGGAGCTCATTAGCAAAAAATCAAGAAAGCTGAATTTTAACATCATAGGCTGAACAAGAATGTCCAAAAGAGAGAGAGAGATGACCAAAACAGCTATCAGCATACAAAATATGGATAATAAACAGCTGACATGGAAAATTAAACATTAATCAATAGATATGAAACGTAGTGAGATGACAACAATAATTGCAATGTGGAACGTGAAGAATATTTTTTGTTCAAAGTGATAAAAGCAGAATAATGGCAAATATTAAAGGGTAAAAAAATCAAAAGTGTTATTGTAGTTCACTACAGAATATGTACACAATGCCTTTCAGTTCATTGTCTTGGGTGGACAGGCTATAGGATAATTGGAAACTTCAACTACCATGATATCTGCTGAATAACTAATCAGCTAAGAATGGAAAGTTGAACAGATTTTTTAACTCTGGCTGACACTTTGATTTTTCAGATTAAAGAACAACAAAACATCAGTTGCAGTGGATCTAATTGGTCAATTGACTGAATGTGTCAGACATCTCAGGAGAAAACATCCACCTTATTATGAAATTCAGTGGAACTGGAGGAGAAAAAAATGAAGAGAAGTCAATTAGAAACCTTGGACTTTAGGGAAGTAGATTTTAATGAATTCAAATAAAAGGTAGACAGTACATGTTTTGAGTTCCTGTAAGATAAACTTGTCAAAGACAGAAGGGAGACCTTGAAAAATGAGATAATGAAAATACAGTGATACCTCGTCTTACAAACGCCTCATCATACAAACTTTTCAAGATACAAACCCGGGGTTTAAGATTTTTTTGCCTCTTCTTACAAACTATTTTCACCTTACAAACCCACCGCCACCGCTGGGATGTCCCGCCTCCGGACTTCCATTGCCAGCGAAGCACCCGTTTTTGCACTGCTGGGATTCCCCTAAGGCTCCCCTCCATGGAAAACCCCACCTCCGGACTTCTGTGTTTTTGTGATGCTGCAGGGGAATCCCAGCAGGGGAATTCCCAGCAGTGCAAAAACAAGTGCTTCTCTGGCAACGGAAGTCAGGAGGTGGGGTTTCCCAGTGAGGGGAGCCTCAGTGAAATTGCAGCATTGCAAAACCACAAAGGTCCGGACGTGGGGTTTCGAGGACTTCGGTGTTTTTGCAATGCTGCGATTTCAGTGATGCTCCCTTCACTGGGAAGCCCCACCTCCAGACTTCCATTGCCAGCAAAGCGCTCATTTTTGCGGTGCTGGGATTCCCCTGCAGCATTGCAAAAACACAGAAGTCTGGAGGTGGGGTTTCCCATGGAGGGGAGCCTCAGGGGAATCCCAGCAGCACAAAAACGGGCGCTTCAGCTGGCAAAAGGGGTGAATTTTGGGCTTGCACGCATTAATCGCTTTTCCATTGATTCCTATGGGAAACATTGTTTCATCTTACAAACTTTTCACCTTAAGAACCTCGTCCCGGAACTAATTAAGTTTGTAAGACAAGGTATCACTGTATAGGGATAAACAATCCCTACAAGAAGAAAAATATGAGAGTCCGGTGTGAGTTAATAGCAAGCTTACTGACCAGTGGAGAAGCACAAAGAAGCTATGCAGGAAATGGAAGCAGAGGATGATAACCAAAGAGAAATACTTTAGCTTGAGTCTAAAGGGATGATGATAGGAACCTTAATATACAGCATGAGATCAGTGTGATGATACAAAATGAAACCTCAATTGATTGGAGCTTAATGCAACAAACTCTACAATGATCGATAATAATTTGTGTAATGGTGTCAGTGTTGAAATGATGTCAATCCTCATAATCCTACTTTTCAATTGGGTGAGCAATCCTGAAAGTCAGATCTCCCCCTACCAATTACCATATTTTTCGGAGCATAAGATGTACCGTAGTTTTGGGAGAGGAAAATAGGGGAAAGAAATCTACTTACTGTTCTGCCGGGCTCTCTGATAGGAGCCTCCTGAAAATTCAAGGGTACAAATTTCAGACATACACACACACGTTTGGAAATTCAAAACTATGTTCTTTATCACAAAATTCAAAATAAACAAAGCACTCTTTTTGTATTGCAAAGAACACTCATTCCAAAACAACCGGGTAGTCTGTACAATTAACCTTAAGCAGTCATTAGGTACTTAGTTAGCAGCTGTGAAGACACTTCACACCCCTTCTTTTTCCAAGGAAGTGAAACACACACACAGGTTGCTCTGCTTTGGTTTCAAAGGCGTGAAAAAGCAACAAAGTCCAGCAACACAAGATTCCTGACGAACTCTGATCAGATATTCTTCCACAACGGCAAAACCTACATGCTGCTATTTATAGCAGCAGCCCTAATTACTGGAGCCCCACCCAAACACAGGTGGCCTCCCTTATTTCCTGTAATATGTTGTTATTTGGTCTCTTCTACGCATAATTCTGCGCTTGCGTGGGTCCAAAACGTCATCATCTGAATCAACGGAAGATAAGGGAGAGTGACTGCCTGGGCTGTGTGCCAAGCCCTCCTCTGCTGAGTCACTCCCACCTTCTTCGTCCGAGAAAACTAAACTCTGAACTGATTTTGTCGGCAATAACACAGGCCTGTGACATGTTGAATTTTCCCCTGCATCCACCTCCCCATTCCCTGGGGCAGGAGTTGGGCCAGAGCCAACCACAGCACCTACCAGGTATTCATCTGGCTAGCATCCTTATCTGATCAGCTTCATCATATTATTTTATCCCCTGATTAGCGCTTTAAAAAAATTATTAGGAGGGAGTAGCAATGAAAAAAGCCTGCAAAGACTTACCGCTGGATAAAAAAACCTTCTTTGGAGTGATTAGCAATGAAAAAAGCCTGTAAGGCTTAGAGGAAAACATTTCTTCCCATCACTGAGGAAAGAATGCAGTGGGAAACACATTTCTGAACTGATAAAGATTTGTTCAGAACCAACTTTGTTACCTTGAATGAAAATTTTCAAGTTGTACGCAACTTGTCCATATTTATTTATTTATTTTATTTATTATTTGGATTTGTATGCCGCCCCTCTCCGAAGACTCAGATATACACGTAGGAGGAATTATACCATTACTAGAAGCCAACATACATTTGTCAGTAACAAGTCACATCAGACTACCCTTATGCCCTTTTTTAAAATCTCAAAACCATTAGTTTGGTAATCTATAGGAATGCTTGGTTAAAGGAGATGAGCATGAGACTAGACTTTCAATCCTGGGCCTAGAAAGTTTAGAACTAAGACGCCTTAAACAAGATCTAAGTATTGCCCACAAGATCATATGCTGCAACGTCCTGCCTGTCGGCGACTACTTCAGCTTCAACCAGAACAACACAAGAGCACACAAGAGATTTAAATATTAACTGCTCCAAACTTGACTGTAAGAAATATGATTTCAGTAACCGAGTTGTCAAAGCGTGGAACTCATTACCGGACTCCATAGTGTCATCCCCAAATCCCCAACACTTTACCCTTAGATTATCTATGGTTGATCTATCCAGATTCCTAAGAGGTCAGTAAGGGGCGAGTACAAGTGCACTAGAGTGCCTTCCGTCCCCTGTCCTATTGCTCTCCTATATCTCCTATACTTTTCCTCTATTCCTATATCTCTTCTTCTATTCTTTCATTGATATATTCTATTCCTATACCTTCTTTTCTATTATTTCTTAGATATATTTTACTGAGTATCTCCTCTATAATCTTCATCATGTACAGTATTTTACTATGTGTATAAAGTGATCCCCCGCTCGTTGCGAGGGTTCCGTTCCAGGACCCCCCACAATGAGCGGGTTTTCACGAAGTAGCGCTGCGGAAGTAAAAACACCATCTGCGCATGTGCAGATGGTGTTTTTAACTTCCGCAGCGCTAGCGAGGAGCCGAAGATTGGGGGCGGTGCGGCTGTTTTAAAACGTCGCCGCCGACATGGGGGGCTCGCTAGCACCCCCCCCGAACCCCCAACCCGGGTTTGGGGGGGTGCTAGCAAGCCCCCCATGTCAGCGGGGACGTTTTAAAACACCCGTGCGGCTTTCCAATGAGTCCCGAAGACAAACGCGGAAGTTTGACGTTTGTCTTCGGGACTCATTGGAAAGCTCCGATCGTTTTAAAGCAGGCGCGCCGTTCTCCGCTGACTCCTAAAGCGGGGAAGTTCGCCATTTGTCAAGAATCATGTGAAGGCATGCAGCCCTTCAGTGGGTCGACCTCTAGGGAGGCACAGCATGCCATAATTGCCACATCAAAATGAAATGACAGAGAGAAAGTTTTCTCGATGAGGCGACCTCTGTTAAATCAAGATCGCTCCTTTTTATTGTGTTTCACTTTTCCTGACATGTGGTACAGAATAACCAATTCGCGAACGCCACATACATTAAGCCATCCCCCTTACTACCATTCATTCCTACACCATATAAGGCTTCCCTTGTGGCTTCCCTATAGGTAATTAACGGAAGCTCCATTCTTTGCCTTTTTCCTGGAAAGGAATGAGAGTGAGGCATATGTTTCCTTATATGGAAGTTAGCTATAGGTTTTCTTCATATTGCATACCAAGTTAAATGCTTTCCATACATGGTCATGGATTCTGCAGCTTGCTTACTCAGCCTGGACTTTGCTGCCTTTCCATAGAGGAAGAATTAAGGTTTTATTCAGCACACAATTGGGTTAAAATATCGCCCTCCAGTAATATTCCATTCCCAAAGTTCAGTGCTTATAAACCTATGATTACAACAATCATGTGGTACAACACTTAATGATTGTCATAGGGGTCAAATAAGCAATGAAGAAACAATCAATATTAATAAAAATCTTAGGATACAAGCCACAAGTTACAGTCATACAGACCTAAGTGGGAGGAAAAGGTGACCTAATGGGGCTAACAAGGAAAAGACAAGGCAGGACTTTCAGCCTAATTTTTTACTTTGTGAGTGGATTTTAACATCTGTGGCAGTAGCAGGTGCTACCAGTTCTAAGAACCAATCCAAACTGGGAGCAACCCACCACTGGTCTGTGGTACTTATTTCTTTAAAAATTTAACTGATTTTTAAAATTATTATTAGTTTCAGTCTTTTTCATTTCATCTATACTGTATTTTCTTTTCTCTAGCTTTGTGTTTTCTTTCTTATTTTTGTCAGTTATTTAGTAACTCTACACTCTCTTCACAAATTTTTTTCTTGTATGATATCATTGCCTAGTGTTTCCTTCACTGTGAATAATAATAATAATAATAATAATAATAATAATAATAATAATTTATTAGAGTTGCATGCCGTCCATCTCCGAAGAGTCGGGGCGGCTCACAACAATAATCAAAGACAATAAAACATTGCAACAAATCTAATACAGTGATCCCCCGCTCGTTGCGAGGGTTCCGTTCCAGGACCCCCCGCAACGAGCGGGTTTTCGCGAAGTAGCGCTGCGGAAGTAAAAACACCATCTGCGCATGTGCAGATGGTGTTTTTACTTCCACAGCGCTAGCGAGGAGCCGAAGATTGGGGGCGGCGCGGCTGTTTTAAAACGTCGCCGCCGGCATGGGGGGCTTGCCAGCACCCCCCGGACCCCCAACCCGGGTTTGGGGGGCTGCTAGGAAGCCCCCCATGCCGGCAGCGACGTTTTAAAACAGCCGCGCCGCCCCCAATCTTCGGCTCCTCGCTAGCGGGCAGGCAGGCGGCGGACAAGCTGTTCGCTGGGGCGGCTCGCTCGCGCTTCCCAGCTGAGTCCTGAAGCGAATTCGCATCCCGCGCCCACGCCGTTCATTCTCGCCGCTTTCCACCTGAGTCCTGAAGCGAATTCACTTCAGGACTCAGGTGGGAAGCGGCGAGAATGAACGGCGTGGGCGCGGGACGCGCGAGCGGGCGGCGGACAAGCCGTTCGATAGCGCTCGTTCTCGCCGCTTTCCAGCTGAGTCCTGAAGCGAATTCGCTTCAGGACTCAGGTGGTAAGCGGCGAGAATGAACGGCGTGGGCGCGGGACGCGCGAGCGGGCGGCGGACAAGCCGTTTGCTAGCGCTCGCTCTCGCCGCTTTCCACCTGAGTCCTGAAGCGAATTCGCTTCAGGACTCAGGTGGAAAGCGGCGAGAATGAACGGCGTGGGCGGGCAAAGGGCGGGCGGCAGCGAGGAGTTTGCGTGGGCGGTGGGGAAACTCCTTGCTGATGCCCGCCGCTCGCCCTCCTGACAGCAAGAGGGGGAAGACCCAGGGAAGCTGCCCAGCAGCTGATCTGCCGGGCGCCATCTACGCATGCGTGCCCATAGAAAAAAAGGGCACGCATGCGCAGATGGTGTTTTGACTTCTGGGTTCAAAAATCGCAAATTACCCTGTTCACAATGGTCAGGGACGCAATAACCGGGGGATCACTGTATTAAAAGAGAACAATATATAAAACCCCAACAATTAAAAAACCATACTCATACTCATACTCAATAATACTCATCCTTCCAGTCTCTGCTGCCTTATAAAATTATTGCATGTTTAAAACCTAGAGACCTGTCAAGCATGTCAGCTTTATAACATGGAGCAAGCCTCACATCCGGGCGGCTGGGTTGCCTGGCAACCATTTCTCACTTCTCTGATGAGTCATTTGCCTGTTGCAAAGCCTTGCTGAGGTAAGCAGAACCAGTCAGGGAACAACTGCAGAGCGTTGGCTCTGCTTGGTTTATTAATTGTTAACAAGAGGTTGGGAAGTACAGGATACTTAGGAAGGCAGGACTCTGAAAAGGTGGAGGAATAGGGGAGGAAAAATCCATGCAAGCAGGTGTTTCAAGGAATTTTGGGACCAACGCTCTTCATTCTCTACATCAATGACCTTTGCGATTACATCACAAGCAACTGTGTCCTCTTCGCCGACGATGTAAAACTCTTCAACACCACCGATAACACAACTATTCTCCAAAAAGACCTTGACGCTGTTTCTGAGTGGTCTAACACATGGCAACTCCAAATCTCAACTAGCAAATGCTCTGTCCTACACATTGGGAAGAAGAATCTGAACTCCAAATACGAACTGAATAATCAAATTATCACAGATAATCCCCACTCGGTTAAAGACCTTGGTATACTAATAACAAAAGATTTAAGTGCCAAAGCCCACTGCAACAGTATAGCCAAGAAGGCTTCAAGAGTTGTAAACCTAATCCTACGTAGCTTCTGCTCTGGCAATCTCACACTACTTACCAGAGCTTACAAAACTTTTGCCAGACCCATCCTCGAATGCAGCTCATCTGTTTGGAACCCATATCACATCTCAGACATTAACACCCTTGAAAATGTCCAAAGATACTTCACCAGAAGAGCCTTTCACTCCTCCACTCGAAATAGAATACCCTATGAGACTAGACTTTCAATCCTGGGCCTAGAAAGTTTAAAACTAAGACGCCTTAAACAAGATCTAAGTATTGCCCACAAGATCATATGCTGCAACGTCCTGCCTGTCGGCGACTACTTCAACTTCAACCACAACAACACAAGAGCACACAACAGATTTAAACTTAATATTAACCACTCCAAACTTGACTGTAAAAAATATGACTTCAGTAACCGAGTTGTCGAAGCGTGGAACTCATTACCGGACTCAGTAGTGTCATCCCCAAAACCCCAAAACTTTACCCTTAGATTATCTACGGTTGACCTATCCAGATTCCTAAGAGGTCAGTAAGGGGCGAGTGCAAGTGCACTAGAGTGCCTCCCGTCCCCTGTCCTATTGCTTTCCTATATCTCCTATACCTTTCTTCTATTCCTATATCTCTTCTTCTATTCTTTCATTGATATGTTCTATTACTATATCTTCTTTTCTATTATTTCTTAGATATATTTTACTATGAGTATCTCCTCTATAACCTTCATCATGTATTTTACTATGTGTATATAGATATATACCCACTAAAACCCTCATTGTGTATTGGAATAAACAAACAAACAAACAAACAAACAAATAAATAAATAAATATAGACTGAGAAATCTAATATTCTGAAATGGCCTTATAGCAGTGGTCTCCAACCTTGGCAAATTTAAGACTTGTGGACTTCAACTCCTAGAGTTTTTAAAAAATATATTTTATTTTTTTATTATTTATTATTTATTTATTCATTCATTCATTCATTCCAAAACACAATAATACACAATGAAGGTAGTAGAAGATACACTTGTAGTAAAATATTATCAAAGAAAGAAGAGAAGAGAAAATATAGGAATAAAATATATCAACGAGAGAATAGAAGAAAAGTCAATAACAATAAAACATACACACAACATGTTCTGCCAGCGTGTCTCAACCGCCCGTAATTACAGGGTAATTAGTCCAGGAATACACACACCACATGATAAAAGGAAAACCCAAAAGTTTTTATAAACAGAAAAACATAAACAGCTCCCTTTTTAAATGTCAAAGGGATTTTTTGGTACACACAAGGCACAGGGTTAAATGCAGTCCAATTGGTCATCCAATAACTGGGAAATTGAGTCCAATTCTAAAGTCCAAAGAGTCCACACACACAATCCAGAACAGCAAAAACCACGATCTTGACGAAACAATGAATCAGATAAACTGCCATGAGGCTAAAACACCAGGCTGCACTTTTATCTGTAGCACTAATTACAGCAGCCCCACCCAACCACAGGTGGCCTCATTTTCTCTTGTAATAACCCTTCAGTTGTTGTCGCCTATGCATCACTCTATGCACGCGTGGATGTGTCACTAATTCTTGTTCAGAATCCAGGGATGATACAGATGACTGATCTCCTCCTGGGCTGTCTGCCAAACTCCCCTCTTCCCTGTCACTCACGCTTCCTTGGTCAGAGGAGACTTCATCAGCAGATTCTACTGGGAGCAAAACAGGCCTGCGGCATGTGGATGTCTCCCCCACCTCCACCTCCACATTCCTTGGGGCAGGAGCTGGGGCAGAGCTAACCACAACACAACATATAACAATGTGCCCAGTGTTCTAAGTTCCCACCACCCGACAACATACATACCCCTCCACTAAAATGGGGGCATATTTTGTACATACCGTTTTAACTCAAGAGCAATATATCTATTTACATGTTATAAAGTGATTCCAATTTATTCTTTATAGCTTGATCTCGAATTCTATTGACCATGTATCCTCTTACCTTGTCCCATCATCCCATCAGTTCTCACAGATCAGTTTCATTGGCTGAATTCGTCCTCTTATCCATAATCTCAAATTTAATATGATCCACCATGTACCGTTACCAATTTTGCACTGCCCATTTTGTCTCATCCTTCCAGCCTAGGACTATTACCGCCTGAGCACTTTCTATCACTGCTTCTTTTATTTCTCTAAATTCTCCCATTGCATCGTTTTTAACTAATACTGCCATTTCCTTCGTAATTGCCCATTGTATGTTTAGCATCCTATTAGTGTCCTCTTGCACTACTGGGCATTCCCAAAACATATGCATAAACATCCCCTTCTCTTGACACCGGGGTGGGCTACAGCCCGGATGGGGGAGAATGCAGTGGGCCACTCCAGAGCACCCAATTTACACTGAAAGATGTTGAAAGAAAATGCAGGGCATCCTGCACAAGCCATACCCACAGTTCGGTACTAAAAATTTTGATAGCCCTTCACTGCTTGTCACCCATGCCAACAAGTATTCTTAACATTCTGCTGAAAGTATGCAACTTGAGAGGATGTGTGATACCACATATGTAGTATTTTCCTTCTCATTTCCCTGACCCTTGTATTCTTAATTTTCCTTATATTCTCTACTGTATTCTTCATCTCTTGCACATCTACTTGTGATTCACTTTGCCGCCATTTAGTCAGCCCTTGGATCAAACACCCATCTGCCTGCACTAACACTTTTTTCTCTTATTATTTTCTCTAACTCTATCTCCTCCCTTAGTAGTGCTTCTTTATTCTCCCTTTCATTCAGATATTTGCATATTGCATTTATCTGTAACCGTCATCCTTTACCCAGCCACCACTCTATGCTATTTCTCCTAGAGTTGAATTCTGATGTAAGGCTGCAAATGACAGTCACATGATCATGAGATGCTTGGCAATGGGTTATAAATGCAAACAGGTTACCAACCACCTAGATCAGTGATGGCGAACCTTTTTTCCCTTGGGTGCTGAAAGCGTGAGCACATGTGCTATCATGCATGCACAAGTGTCCACACCCATAATTCAATGCATGGGGACAATGAAAATGGCCTTCCTCGCCCCCTGGAGGCCTGAAACAGCCCAGTCTTCGGAGAGGGGCGGCATACAAATCTAAGTAATAAATAAATAAATAAATAAATTTCCCAACCTCTGGTGGGCCTTCCTCCAAAAAAATCCAAAAAATGCCCTCTCAGAGCCTCCAGGTGAGCCAAAAATTAGCTGGCTGGCACACACATGCACATTGGAGCTGAGCTAGGGTAACAGCTTGCGTGCCAGCAGATAGGCCTCTGCATGCCACCTGTGGCACCCTTGCCACTGGTTTGCCATCACTGACCTAGAACATGATCATGTAATGGGGAGGTTAAAGAGTTTGAAATGTTTTCCCAATAGTGAGTTACTCAACTTTGGTAATACTTTATTCACTCAATTTTTTTCATGGCATCCTTAACATATTATTATCTTCCTGTATTCTATCCTTTAACAATTCTTTTAGATTACACAAAATATACTCCATAGAAGGGAAAAACCACAAATGACTATTTTTAAAAAGTGTAGCATTCATGGGTGAAGTTAGATATCAATAAGTGATACTGATTTATCGTCAGACTTTTTTCTCTGAAGTTCAACTACTATACTTTCTGTCAACATCTTGTTTCCTTTGCAATGTAATCTGAAACTTATTATTATGAGAAAAAATATTATCAACAAAATGACAAATGCTATTTTATATACATTTATAAAATATGAATGCACATGGTATGACTATTTTGAGGCAACCCAGGAGCAAAATGCAGTAAAGAGAGGTTATTCTTTCAAGGAATATATACATACATGTACAGTAGTACCTCTACCTAAGAATGCCGCTACTTAAGAACTTTTCTAGATAAGAACCGGGTGTTCAAGATTGTTTTGCCTCTTCTCAAGAAACATTTTCTACTTACAAGCCCGAGCCTCCGAAACTGTAACCAGAAAAGGCAGGGAGAAGCCTCCGTGGGGCCTCTTTAGGAATCTCCTGGGAGGAAACAGGGCCTCCACCCTCCCTGTGGTTTCCCCAATCACACACATTATTTGCTTTTACATTGATTCCTATGGGAAAAATTGCTTCTTCTTACAAACTTTTCTACTTAAGAACCTGGTCACGGAACGAATTAAGTTCGTAAGTAGAGGTACCACTGTACTAGGCCAAGTCACACTATCAATCATCAACTATAGCAGGGAAGCAGAGAGAGAGGCCCTCATAGGGCCTCTCATATTACAGTCTCTTAATGCAGTAGCAATCAAATAATCCTGCTGACCAATTGCCATTGCCACTGGTACATCATGCACAGAAGCATCCAGGTTTGGTGGGCAGAACCTCCCACCACTACTGGTTCATAGAACCGAGCCTTACCAGCAGCAATCCACCGCTGCTGCTGCCTCATTGCTACCATTGCATCATCATTATAGTGTTACAGTATTACAACATTACAGTAGCTGATCATCTATTAAATCATCATTACCGCCCTGAGTTCTTCAGGTTTGGGCAGCATAAAAATCAAGTAAGTAAGTAAGTAAGTAAGTAAGTAAGTAAGTAAGTAAGTAAGTAAGTAAGTAAGTAAGTAAGTAAGTAAATAAATAACCCAGACAATTATTATCCTATATCTGATAAATTGCTGTTGCCGTTTTTCCTCTAGCAAACTGAAGAAACAACATTAATGTATTTCAACCAATGAACTTGTTCAGCAGTCTGATTGTCTATACACTGTTTGTAAAAACTGGAGATGTTGGAAAACTCTATGACTTTGCTTTTTTGATGGCTGATAACAAGCTACTGTTAGTTAAATCCTTAAGACCAGTGATGGGCTACCAAAATTTTTACTACCATCCTGTGGGCATGGCTTATGCATTTTGTTTCAACATCTTTCAGTGCAAATTGATTGCTCTGGGGTGGAACTCCATTTTCGGCTACCCTACTGCGTTCCCCTTCATCCGGGCAGTAGTCCACCCCTGATTATCTACTATATAGTGTATGTACACAGACACATGCATAGCTCTTCTAAAATTATACACATTCAACCTCATTAACTGCAATAGGAAAAACATACCCAGAGCCCAGAAGGGAAAAAAAGAAAAAAAAATCAAAATTTTGCTATCGGTACTGCGTACCTGACTATACTTGTAGGAGCCCATCACTGCTTAAGACCCGCATAAAACCAAGCTGCATTAATGGCTGAATTGCATCATAATCTACAAAAAATAGAAAAGGAAGTTAGTTCCTCATTAATTTGAGAGTGTACAGATCTAGATTTTATAAATGCGTAATAAACATTTTTGTACAAATAATAACCAAGAGTGGGGCTAAGATGAATTCTTGTTTCAGTCCCTTGGTATTTATGAGTTAAGAGGTGTCCAGCCAATTTGTACGCAACTCATGATTTTGTATTAGCATAGAGTTTATATATGTAACAACAAGCATTTATCATTGATACAATTCTTAAGTTTTGCCCATAAATAACATCTTCAATGAAGTAAGTTATATTCAATGTACTTCTTAAGAAAGATCTCTTTAAGGCAGTGATTTTCAACCTTTTTTGAGCCACGGAACATTTACAAAATCCTGGGGCACACCACCAACCAAAATGATACAAAATGATACTCTAACACAGTACATATTGTTGTGAGCCGCTCCGAGTCTCTGGAGGGGGGCGGCATATAAATCTAATAAATAATAATAATAATAATAATAATAATAATAATAATAATAATAATAATAATTCTACATTTGCCTCCAGTCCTGACCAGGATTAGAAATTGGGACCATGGGGAGGAGGAGTAGCGGCTTCAACTACTCACCGTGCCCACACAATGACAAGTGCGCGGGACCTTCCTGGGTGTGGATGAAAGGTGGCCTGCTATTGGTTCATCGCTGGTGGTCAGGATGAATCCTAGAAGGTGATTGGTCAGTGAGCGTTCCCTGTGCCTCCACTCTTCCTGTTGCTGATAGCTGGAGGAATTGTCAAGGGAATGTTTATGTTCGGATGGAGGTGCCGGCATGCGGGCCATGTTTAATTTCTCCACAGCACACCTGATCATGTCTCAAGGCACACTGGTTGAAAAACACTGCTTTAAGGAATCATCATGAGCTCAGTACAATTGTTTTTTAATTGGAGATACCAGCAGGTGGAGACGTTGTACAGAGTTTTCCAGGCAAGTTTTCTGTCTCTGAAACTCATAGTAGATGTCTGGCAAATAAAGTAACAATGTCAGGCCTATTAGCAACTTCCGGGAGTTCCTCTTTTCTATAATAAATTCCTACAAGACTTTAATAAGTGTAACTTCATAACTGTGATGGGCTACCAAAAGTTTTACTACCACACTGCGGGCGTGGCTTATGCATTTTGTTTCAACAACTTTCAGTGCAAATTGGGTGCTCTGGGGTGGAGCTCCAAATTTTGCTACCGGAACTGCATTTCTGACCGTTCCCATAGGAGCCCATCACTGCTTCATAAGTACTTACGCTTATACTGATAGTCATAATTTTAATTTCTTCTAATTCTGTAATCTAAAAATTGTGTAGTGTACGTTTTGTGTTCATACAAAGTTCATAGCCATATCATTAACAAATATTTATAGAACTTATTTTTTTTCTCTTTTTAGTTTTTTCATACATATATTTTTAATAGATGTTTGAAAGACATTTTATTTTTTTTATTAAGACACTGGCAAGTCATGAAATCTGCAGCAAAACCATTTTTTAAAAAATATGTGAGGTCTAGGTAAAACTTCAGAATTTTTTAAGCACTTCGTATGGTCCACAAATGGCATGCAGAAATATGTAGAATAAGTTTGATGCAAGGCAAAGATGGCTGAGGAACTCTGGGGGTTGAGTCCACAAGTCTTAGAGTTGCCAAGGTTGGAGACCCCTGCCCTAGAGCACTGCAATTTTCATGAGTCAGTTGCCAAAGTCTGAATTTTGATCCTATAACCCTAGGGAGGCTGCAATGGTTATGTGACAAACGTTCATAAGTCACTTTTTTCAGTGCCATTGTTAACTTTGAACAGTCACTAAATGAACTATTCTAAGTCGAGGACTACCTGTATGTGGCATTTGAAAAGAAATTTATAGCGTAACATTATACAGCTATTAATATAACAATGTATTGGGTGGCAGTATCAGCAGTTCAACCGCTATTGCCTTCGCCACATCCCTTTTTCTTTGAAAATGATTTTTGGTGTTTCCAGAACATGGTCAACTCTCTGCTTTAGAAAGAAATATTTTGCTTTACAGATTGCAGAATGGCAACCTTAATATTCACTGGTGGTCCAGTGGTGGTGGGACATGTCTGCAAAGAGGTGGAGAAGAAAGCAATTAGATAATGTGAAGAAATGGACAGTTTCACCTAGCCAAGCCACACAAATATGATTTTGTATCAGGCAGCACAAAAGGCCTGGAAAACTACTGATTGTTTAGGTTATGGAGCAAAAGTACCTTTTATTTTTAATGAATTAGCATGTCATTTAATCATATTTATATAACCTGCTTCATTTTTATAGGGGTTTTGTTCAGGAGAATAAACTCTGGATAATCTTGGCATCAATAGCCTATCCCAGTGATGGCAAACCTTTTTCCCCTCGGGTGCCGAAAGAGCGTGCATGTTTGCTATTTTACATGTGTGAGTGCCTACACCCATAATTCAATGCCTGGGGAGGGCGAAAACAGCTTTCCCGCCTCCCAGAAGCATTCTGGAAGCTGGAAATGACCTGTTTCCCAACTTCTGGTGGGCCCAGTAGGCTGGTGTTTTACCCTCCCCAGGCTCCAAAGGCTTCCCTGGAAGCCAAAAACGCTTTCCCAGAGTCTCTGTACAAGCCAAAAATCAGCTGGCCAGCACCCACATGCATGTTGGAGCTGAGCTAGGGCAATGGATCGTGTGGAAGCAGATATGGCTTCACATGCCACCTGTGGTACCCATGGCATAGGTTCGCTATCACTGGCATATCCCCTCATGTCCTATCTGGACCCAAGTTATTGTTTTCATCAAAAGATGAGATATAACATACTTTTTAATAGTTATATGAAAGAAGAAACCCTTAACATCTGTGGATTATTATGTAAACTAAATGTGCTAAAATGTTCTGTACTTCACAGTCAAAGTACAGCATCCTGCAGATCTGTTTTCTTTACCCAAAGTACAACTGTTAGGTTTAGACTTAGAGCATCAGCCAACATTTGTAGCTGCCTTCAAGAAGCAGCAGATCAAAAGATGTCTCAGTATAACATTGTAGGATTATCAGTTCTTCAACCAAAGGTTGGGTTTAATCTTCTAGAAATGACATAATTTTCATAAACAGTCCTTACAGCTAATCTTTCCAGGAACATTTCATAAACGAGTCAGTAAGTGGATGAGTCATACTTATCAATTACCAGATGCCCTTATTAGTGTTAGGTAAAGTATGGATTTTGCAACCTCCTCAAGAACAAAGTTTGAAAATCCCCGGAAATGGAGGGTTGAGACCAGTGGAATAGAAGAATATAATTTTTTATTGGCCAATTGTGATGGGACACACAAGGAATTTGTATTGATGCTTGCTTATTTATTTATTTATTTATTTATTTATTTATTTATTTATTTATTCGGTCGGTCGGTCAGTCAGTCGGTCAGTCAGTCAGTTATTGGATTTATATGCCAGTGAGATTCATATGCTCCCACTGTACATAAAAGAAAAGATAGGTTCGTCAAGACTTAATGATAGTCCGGATAAAAATAAGCAATCCAATCATATTAGGAACCAGTCAATATAAATACAAAGTTACAGTCATACGGGAGGAGATGGGTGATGGGAACGATGAGACTGATTCACTAATTTCAGACTTAGTAAATACCTTGACAGTGTTGAGGGAATTATTTGTTTAGCAGAGTGATGGCGTTCAGAGAAAAAACTGCTCTTTACCAATAAATGTGAGAGTTCCGCAGCTCCCAATGCATAAGTGTCCCCCCCCCCCCAGGATAGGGTTCACGCTAAATTTTGCCAACATTTTTACTGCCATTTTTACTGTGAATGTGGCTTATCTCGTGGGTGTGGCTTGATTGTCATGTGATCAGGTAGGGGTGGCTTGCCGGCCATATGACCAGGTGGGAGTGGCTTGATAATCATGTGACAGGGTGGCTTAAAGATCATGTGACTGGGTGACCAAGATAAGTTTTCAAATAGGTGCTTGGACTCTTTTTTGGTTGATTAAGTCACATTATTTGAATAACCACCAAAAGGACAAATGATAAGACAGTATTATTTGTTGAGGAGCACAGTAATATTTTAAGGTTTTGTACTGAACCCACAAGGTTCAGTATGATGACAGATTAGGCAAGTAGCTCAATTTTCTTTAACTGTTATAAAAATTCAGTTCTAAACAGTGATGGGCTCTTACGGGAACGGTCAGGAACGCAGTTCCAGTAACAAAATACCCAGAGCACCCAATTTGCACTGAAAGATATGGAAACAAAATGCATAAGCCACGCCCACAGTGTGGTAGTAAAAAATTTGGTAGCCCATCACTGGTTCTAGATGATTAAAATGATTAAAGTGCTAATGGGTAAAAACATACTATTTAATTATTTCCTATTTTAAAAGTAAATAAGGATCATACTAAGGTATTAGAGAAGGACGGACAATAAAATGACTTCAGCAATAGAGAAATCAATGCCTGGAATGCACTACTGGACTCTGTGGTTTCTACTCCTAACCCCAAAACTTTTAACCTTAGACTCTACAATTGACTTCTCCCCTTTTCTAAGACATCTGTAAGGGGTGTACATAAGCGCATCATTGTGCCTACCATCCCTGTCCTACTGTTCTATTGTCTCTATCATTACTTTTTATCATTACTTATATAACGTTTTATTTGCTAGCCTATAATTGTTTGACAAATAAAGTTATAAATAAATAAATAAATAAATAAATAGATAAAGTTATAAACAAACAAACAAATAAATAAAGTTATAAATAAAGTTATACAATAAATGGTGCATAAACTTACTACCCCTGTTGCGGGCCCCTACACCCAGGGGCAGTAGTCCATTATTTTATTTATTTTATTTTATTTTATTTATTTTGTCCAATACACAATAATACACAATGAAGGTAATAGGGGACACCTTCGAGGAAATAGAATCAGAGAAAAAATAGAAGAGAGAGTACAGTGATCCCTCGATTTTCGCGATCTCAATCTTCGTGAAACGCTATATCGCGATATTTCCACCCGATGACGTCACTCCTTTCCTTTCTCATCTTTCTTTCTCTCTCTCTTTCTCTATCTTGCTTCTTCCTCTCTCACACTCTCTTCCTCCCTCTCTCATCTCTTTCTTTCCTTTTCTCTCTTTCTCTATCTCTCCCCATCTTGCTCTCGAGCGGCAAGCGAGCAGCCGGGCGGGCGGGTGAACGGGCAAGCGGCAAGCGGCAAGCGAGCGGCTGGGTGGGCAGGTGACGGGCAAGCAGCAAGCGGCAAGCGAGCAGCCGGGCGGGCGGGTGAACGGGCAAGCGGCAAGCGAGCAGCCGGGCGGGCGGGTGAACGGGCAAGCGGCAAGCGAGCGGCCGGGTGGGCGGGTGAACGGGCAAGCGGCAAGCGAGCGGCTGGGTGGGCGGGTGACGGGCAAGCGGCAAGCGAGCAGCCGGGCGGGCGGGTGAACGGGCAAGCGGCAAGCGAGCAGCCGGGCGGGCGGGTGAACGGGCAAGCGGCAAGCGAGCGGCCGGGCGGGCGGGTGACGGGCAAGCGGCAAGCGGCAAGCGAGCGGCCGGGCGGGGCGGGTGACGGGCAAGCGGCAAGCGATCTTGGGGTTTCCCCTTTGCCTGGGCGGCGGGAAGACCCAGGGAAGGTTCCTTCGGCCGCCCAGCAGCTGATCTGCTCCGCAGCGCGGCAGCAGTGAGGAGCCGAAGATGGGGTTTCCCCTTTGCCTGGGCAACGGGGAAACCCCATCTTCGGCTCCTCGCTGCTGCCGCGCTGCGGAGCAGATCAGCTGCTGGGCGGCCGAAGGAACCTTCCCTGGGTGCTGCCCGCCGCCCACGCAAACTCCACCATCTGCGCGTGTGCGACCATGAAAAAAAGGGTGCGCATGCGCAGATGGTGTTTTTACTTCCGCAACCCTACATCGCGAAAAATCGATTATCACGAGGGGTCTTGGAACGGAACCCTCGCGATACTCGAGGGATCACTGTATAGGATAAAATAATCAATGAGAGAATAGAAGAAAGATATAGGGATAGAAGAGAAGATATATGGGATACAGGAGAGACAATAGGACAGAAGGCACTCCAGTGCCAAAGCCCACAACAATATCGCCAAAAAGGCTTCTAAAATTGTCAACCCAATCCTACGTAGCTTCTGCTCCGGCAATCTCACACTACTCACTAGAGCTTACCAAACTTTCGCCAGACCCATCGTCGAATACAGCTCACCTGTCTGGAACCCACACCGAATTTTGGACATCAACACCCTAGAAAAAGTCCAACGATACTTCACCAGAAGAGCCCTTCACTCCACCACTCGAAACAGAATACCCTATGAAACTAGACTTATAATCCTGGGTCTAGAAAGCTTAGAACTACGCCGCCTTAAACATGATCTAAGTATTGCCCACAAGATCATATGCTGCAACATCCTGCCTGTCAACAACTACTTCAGCTTCAACCGCAATAACACAAGAGCACGCAACAGGTTCAAACTTAATATCAACTGCTCCAAACTTGACTGCAAAAAATATGACTTTAGCAGTGGAGCTGTTGAAGTCTGGAACTCATTGTAAGGGGCGAGCATAAGTGCACTAGTGTGTCTTCCGTCCCCTGTCCAATTGTCTCTCCTATATTTTATATATCTTTTCTCCCATCCATATATCCTTCCTCTACTCCTCATTGATGTATTCTATTCTCATATCTCTTCTTCTATCTCTTCCCTGATATTTACTACTATACGTTTTTATTCTCCTTAACTTTCAATTTGTATTGGACAAAATAAATAAATAAAATAAATAAATAAAATAGTCACTTATGCACGCCCCTTATTGGGTTCGTTCATTCATTTATTTATTGCATTAGGAGCGAACTATTCGTCGTTATTCCCGCGGCTCATGGAAGTCCGCAAGGCGCCCAGCGGTTTGACCAGGGAACAGAGTCGTCCTCGCGCAGAAAGAGCAAGCGCTCCGATGCTGCCCGGCGGCCTTGGGACTCAAGGGCAACCACGACCTCGGTTAGTAGGGAGCTTCCGCTTTCGGGGCCGCGCCGAGGAGCTGTCAGTCAGGGAAGAGCCCCGTCCCAGGGTGATGTCAGCGCATCAGCAGCTCCATAACAAAAGCGGGGAGAAGCCAAAGCGCGAAGCGAAGCTCCGAGGGAGAGAGAGCGCGCGAAGGAGGAGCGGCTCTCTCCGGGGTTGGGCGAGACATCGGCGTCACCGGCTCCCCGGGCACACCTACCCAAGGCAAGGTGCCGCGGCCGAGCGAAAGTGAACCGTTTGGCGCTCTCGGCGGGCCGAGCCATGGACAGCGACGAGGAGACGCTGGAAGAGACCGTCGAGGGTAATTGCGTGGCTTTGGGCCTAAGCCAGGGAGGGAGGAGTTCAGGCGAGGTGCTCGCGGGCGCCGGGTTGGGGGACATTCGCGAACCGAGGCGGCGACAAGTCTGAGGTATTTTTTTTCTGGCCCCGCATCTCCACGTGGAGAAAATGGAAGAAGAGCTCCGCCTCGGAGCACTGAGGGAGTAAACGTGGGGTCTTTCTTGACGTCTGGTAGCTTTCCAAAAAGGAGTAGTAGGACACACACCCCTTTTGGGTGCGCTTTACTGAGGGGGAAAAAAACTCACCGAAAGTTTCCATTCTTCTGCGGAGTCGGTGTTTGAAGGTGGATTTTAGAGCGTGTGGCACAGCCTGGACTCCACTTTAGGGCAAGCGTAGGGCAAAAGTGGACTTCAACTCCCAGAATTCCTGAGCCAATCATGCTAGCTCAAGAATTCTGGGAGATGAAGTCCACATGTCATAGAAGAGCCAACTTTGCCTACCCCAGCTTTGGGGAAATAGGCGCTTAGGGTGGAAGAACCACTTTTTCTTCAGTAAACCCCAAAGGGAATCGCTGCTTCAGGGATGACCGTCCTCCAAGGTTACTGCAAACCTTTTGCCTTGTCTTTTCCCGGGCAGAAGCGAGGCGTGGTGGAGGCGAGGGTAGAAAGGTTTCTATGCGCTAAAAAGCCTGCTTCGCAAGTTAGTCTGAAATCTGTCCGCTGAAAGTTCCGCTGCCATCTGTCTCCTTTCCGCTCCATGTTAATACTGTCGGCGGTTGAATGAGAAACCGAAGGGGGTCTTAGAGTCTCCGACCGGTTTTAGAAACGTATTGTTTGCATCTTTGTGCCTTAGTTTCTCCCTGCGCTGTCCTTAGGAAGAAGAACCGTGCTATCAAAAATGTTTTTTCAGGGACCTTGAAGTCTGGGAAAAGTTTAACATAATATGAGACTTTCAACATTTTGTTACATCATCACCACCACCACCATTATTATTATTATTATTATTATTATTATTATTATTATTATTATTATTATTATTATTATTATTACCACCAGAAAACCCCAATAATACATAGCAAACGAGATTTATAGGCTGGATTTGAAAGTCACTACCTGGCTCTGTAGTATCATCACCTAACCCCCAAAACTTTACCCTTAGATTAATCACTGTTGACCTCTCCCAGATTCCTAAGAGGTCAGTAAGGGCACCAGCATGCCCTTCAGTCCCCTGTCCTAATGTTTCTCTCTTACTAGTATCATGTATATAAACATTGTTTTATCTTTGTATACTACCAATATATACTTGATTTATTTATTTTATTGGATTTGTATCTCTGAGGACTCGGGGCAGCTACTTGACAAAATAATTAAATAAATAATAAATTTTGTATCACAATATCACAAGTCGAACGTTTCCCAAGCATCTAGGACTGTATGATGTGTTTTCATATGATGCATGTAGATATTATTATTACTACTACTACTACTACTACTACTACTACTACTACTATTATTATTATTATTATTATTATTATTATTATTATGAAAATTCATGTGGCTAAAATTGAAAATCCATTGAGGTGCTTAAATTTCCTGCATTGTGGTTTGTTGAGGATGCAACACCAAAGTCCGCACCCCACAACCTTTCTCCAGTAATTTTTAATGTGAGTGTATAGTTGTGATGACAGATATTAAAATGTGTAGTATTTGGAGATTAGTTAAAGTAAAGATTTGGTCTTTAAAAGTTCCTAAACAGAAACATAAGGTTTTAACCCGAATCTAAATATTCTTTATTTATTTATTTATTTTTACTATTGGAAGTTTGTAGCAAGATTTTTAGGAATTGGCACTTGCCAAATTGGTTAATTCTGAATAATAGCTACATTGTAATCCTGGCACCATATAATTTGTAAACAATAACTATATTCTTTTATGAAAGCTTTTGCTTTTCAAACTAATATAAATTATGTTTAAATGCATTTAAAATCTGAAATATATTTTAAATAAATCATTAAATATGGTATTCTATTCCTAGTTGTACACAAATTAAGGCTGTGAGAAGATCATTTTTGACTTAGATCATTATGGACTTAGATCCACGGCAGTATTAAACATTTGTTTTCTTTCAAGACAAGGAAAAAGTCAAAACTAATTAATTATAGTATTCTAATGTCGGACTACACTTTAAAAAAAGTTGGGCTCACCTGGGTGTATTGTAATCTATAACAGAATGGCACATAAATTGAAGAGAAAGAGAGATAAGCTAGAGGAAATATTTTATTAATACTGGGCAACTAAAAACTTCATTTAAGTTTTGATTCTCACTATGAGTCATTAGGACTTATCACTGTTTACTGTATTCAATCATTTATGAACACATCCTGGCAAATAATTATATGTGCTACGAAGTATAGTTAGTAACTGTATGCTAACTTATAATGGAGTTATCAGCAGTCAAATCCATAGTCTCTAGTAAAATTAAATATCAGGCTCATAATGTTCGATTATATAAATTAAACATTTTCACATAATATATTGATAGATTTTCAGGTTTCTTTTAAGAATGCCTGCAGCAATTCTGACTTTGCATTGGGTTTTTTTATTACATTGGTTAGATGACCAAATCTTTGTAGTAGAATATGATCTTAGTCACCAGTGTGACTTGGCTTCTTTAAGTGGCCAGGAGTGTACATCTGGTTACCTGGATTTGATAGGGATGTTCCTGGCTTTGAAAGAGATGTTAATGACCCTTTCTCAAAGAGGCCATCTCTTGGTCCAGCAATTCTGGATAGTTTCCACCCCCTCCTTTTACATAAGATTGATAGTAAGAATCAAACCCTAGCTAGTCAGTACTAATAGGGGAAGAGTAGTAAGCCCATAGTAGTTCCAGTGCTGATCACCACATTACTAGACTTCTCCCCATACTTTTAAACTTCTACGGGAAAGATTATCAATTGGTTTGAAGTTAAGTTTCATTGGTATGCTAATAATACTGAGCTGTATATCACCATTTTAGACTAAGCCGAGAATACTTTGGATATTAAATAGATATTAGGAATTAGTTGTGAAGAAAGTGTTCTGATTAAACTCTAGTAAATCAGAGCTATTGTTCATCCATAAAAATAATCCGCCTTCTTGGAACTTTAGTACCAGCTGTGTCTCTGAGTCCAGAATGGTCTTTTCCCATCAAATAATATGCCAATTATAACCTTACCTGGTCTCAGGCACAATAATGATTCATGATCTTATTACAGTGAGATTATTACAGTGGACTAATGCAATATATTCTGCTTTAAGGATAATGTAGAAGTACTGCTGATACAAAGAGCACAAACCCAGGCTGCTGTGAATAGATCCCAGCTTTACAAAAGAGGAGTTATTTTATGGTTGATACCTTGATTGATAAGAGTCATTTGGGCCCAATTCAAAATGCTGACTATTCACCTAGGAAACCCTATGGGAAAAGGTGCAGAGTTATTTTAGCAACTACATTGTCCAAAATTATTTTGCCCATCTTGGTTGGTTTAAGATGAGGTACAGGTGAGGTAAGGCGGGCATTAGGCTTAAGTAGTGACTCTAATTTTGTTGAATATTCCCAGCATTTCAGAAGCTTCTTAAAATCTTCCATTTCAAATAGCCTTTGAGGATGCTGATAAGTGGAAGAAGAGTTGTCCTCTTATTTTTTATTAGTTGGTGCTTACATGCAATTCTTGGACTTAAATAACAAAAGCAAATTATACTTTCACTAGAATTTGAGATCATGGATGATGGAGATAATAAAGATCCCTGACTGCTTTGTTCACCTTTACATCTGTGCTACTTAATTCATTTGTACAATCTCTACATTTATTCCCACTGAAAGAAATTTCCAATGTCTCCTTTGTTCTAATCTAATCAACCCAACTATTGCCAGTGTTTCTACAGCTCTCTCAACTTTGAAAGTTTAGCAAAATGTGAACATCCTTTGAATGTGTTTCTCAGTTCACATGTTGATTCCAAAACTGTAAGATCAATAGTTCATTGTTAACATCTATAGAGAGGCTGTGGAACAAATGTCAACTATAGTTAACAATGCAGTCTGATACAATTACAAGTCAGCTTTGTCTGAAAATTGACAGTAATAAAATCTGTTTTCTTGGGCAGCTGATGCAGTTTTCATTCTTTCAGATAACCAGGTAAATGGCAGTATTTGCAATATGTATTTTTTTTTAAAAAAAAAAACTAGTTTGTTTGATCTGAGTCAAAACTGAGAAAAAAAATTATTTAAATTTTTTTGCAATTTTTTTTACATAGATAATAAACTAAACAACAAATGAACAGAAAAGAAAAACAAGGTAAAAACAAAACCAAACACAATACAATAAATATGACATGCCAGTAAATTATAAACAAAACATATACATACAACATTTGGGAAACAAAAGCTTCCCCACTTCTTTTTTTGGGTGTTCAATCAGATAATTTTCTTTTGTCACTTAGCATTAATTTTTTTATTTGACTTGTTGCTTTGCTTTGTTCCTGTAGCCAATCGTAAAACTTTCCCCATATTTTATAGTAATCCGAGTCTTCTTTTCCCTCTAATTTTTTACTAGAGAAAAAATATTTCTATAGTATTATGTCAAGAAATAAAACGTTAGAAACAATATAACCTAAGAATTGTTGCAAGTGCATAACAAGATACATTTGAATCAAAACACGTTTCTTGTATATCTAAAAATGTCCAGCTTTTTGAATTTAGTTTGTATTTCTGTCTTTGCATGTCTGGATCTGTAGAGAATGGAGTACAGTAAAACCTTTATCTCCATAAAATCTGCTACAGTGTGCATTAAATTTGCTGCAACATTCCTGCTGTCAAAATGATGCCCTATATAAATTTGGGATATAATGAAATAAACTAAGAGTTGTGTTGACTCATCTGATTTGGTCATACAGTATTTATTTATTTAACTGGGTCACACTTCAAAATGTTTTAACTTGTCTACTTCGTATATCACAAATGTACAGGCTTGTTCATGGAATACAGACTCTTTGGGAACATGCAGATATGAAATAACAAAGTTTGAAAATATATCAACCATGATTTATTGGGGATGTGTCTGAGTTATTTTATTTGCTTGGTATAAAGGTCATTCTATATCAATAAACTGGGTCAGTAGCACTAGACAACTACAGTATGTTTACCTAGTTGATTCATTCTTACATCTCTACATGCATAGATTTCTTTAATATAATGTGATCTCTACCAGTTTTGTAAAATACTGCTCATTTACAACAGCCCTTATGCTTATGTTCTTTCATTCTCCACTCAGAATGTATATCAGACTCTGAAAGAGGAGAGAAATGTATTTATCGGTATCTTAAATCATAATTTAAGTGGATAAATACTACATTTGTACTAAATTTATAAATACTCAAGCGGTACAAGGGCAATGTGTTAGAGGAATTTGAGTTAATTTGTATGGCTGGATAAAATCAATGCTGTTTCTTGTAAGAACAGATTGATTGTGTGACTCCCACTGATTTTCAAAATAGTTTTTTATTGTTATTTTTTTTAGGAACACTTGATGATGATGGTATGCCCCATGGGTTTTGTATAGTCACATATTCTTCCACAGACAGATTTGAAGGGAACTTTGTGCATGGAGAAAAGAATGGTCATGGAAAATTCTTCTTCTTTGATGGAAGGTAGACATCACAATATCTATGAGTTATATATTGCGTTATGTGTTGTACCTTACGATTCTTGATGCATGTGTCTTGTCTTTTTATGTACACATTGCATATGCACCAAAGACCAAATTCCTTGTATGTCCAATCACACTTGGCCAATAAACAATTCTAATAGAAAAAGGGGTAAGACAGGGATGCCCAATGTCCCCTTTGTTATACATATTAACCCAGGAAATACTATTAAACAAAATTTGACTAAATAATGAAATAAAAGGAATTAAGATAAAAGACGAAGAATACAAATTACAGGCATACGCAGACGATATTGTACTTTTCCTAGAAGATCCTATAAGATCTGGCCCAGAATTAATCAGAGAAATAGAAATTTGTGGGGAACTCTCAGGACTAAAAATTAATAAGCAAAAAACGATGCTTATGACAAAGAATATGACTATAAAACAAATTAAAAAATTGGAAGAAATTACAAATCTACAAACCACAAAAAAAATTAAATACTTAGGACTAATACTATCAAATAAAACTTCATCTCTTAAAAAAGATAACTATAACAAACTATCTATTCTATTTCACTGGATTCATATTTAGCCATGGTATTTTAGACACAGATATATTATATGATATATAGCAAAATTAGTAGGTAGGTATAGCATACTAAACTAGTAGCTATGATTTATAAACCACAGTGTTTGAAAACATAAAGCATTTTGATCTATGAAATAAGTAAACCAACAGATGACTTAATGTTATAGATAGTCCTTATCTTATGACCATTCATTTACTGATTGACATTACAACAGCACTGAAAAATCTGTACAAAATACAATGGGTACTTACACTTGCAACTGTTGGAACATCTGGATGATCACATGATTGACATTAAGGTGATTGGCAATTGGCAGATATTTACAAAGGTTGCAACGGCCTGGGGTCATGTGATTGCCATTTGCAATTTACTCGAGCTTCCAACAAGCAAAGTCGATGAGAAAAGTTAAATTTGCTCAAAGATCATGTGACTCACTTGACTGTAGTGATGACATTTGTGATGCTGCAAGTTCCCTGAGGCTTCCCTCGCTGGGAAATCCCACCTCTGGACTTCCGTTGCCAGCTGAAGCGCCCATTTCCGCGCTGGTGAAAACGGTTGCTTCGGCTGGCAAAAGGGGTGAATTTTGGGCTTGTACGCATTAATCTCTTTTCCATTGATTCCTATGGGAAACATTGTTAAGTCTTACGAACTTTTCACCTTACAAACCTTGTCCTGGAACCAATTAAGTTCATAAGACAAAGTATCACTGTATCTGTATATGATGCCTTATTATTTCCTGGTTTTACTTTAAAAAATAATACAATCAGGTAAAATGACATGCTACAAACTTTATTGGCTTTACATTGTTATTTGTTTGTTTGTTTAAAGTTTTTTAAAATAGTAGGATAATACTTTGTAATGGTGGGATGATAAAGTAAAGTAACAAATAACTTATGATGTAGAATCTATGATTGGGGATATAGTCAAAGCAGTAGACAGACTGGAGCCAAACCAGCAAAAATAAGTAAGTTAAAATAGTAGACATGCTCTTTTCTGTGAAATCATTTCAGTACCTTTATAGTGTGTATATGATTTGAAGGCTCAAATATTGTTGTCTGTAAGCTCATTGACCCAAAGTGCTGTAAATGGAACTAGGACTTAGTCACTTTCCCCTTTGCCATAATTTTATAAAAATTTCCTGATTCCTTTAACTGGAAATGAGCAATAATACAGCATAAGGTTAGAATGTATAGGATATATTACAAAGTATCATTCTTCACTATATACAGTTTATCAGAAAAACAAGGCAGGTTATTAAAAACCTTATTTAAATAAACTAAAGCTGTGATTTACATCATAAGAAACCAGAAACAAATTGATCATAATAAAACCTTGGACACGAACAGGGTGATAGGATGGATTTTCAAATTATATTGAGGGAAAACCAAAGGAAAAAAAAATCTAAAGGAGTATAATACTGCAGAACGATGGCACAAGCATTAAGCAGTTCAACTTTCTTGAGATCACTCTCTTTGTTGCCCATCTCAAGTACAAATAGCAAATAGGTCTTTAAAGTAGGTATTAAGAACATCTATGGGAAATCATCATTTATCTTTATGTAAATAAATTATGAAGGGTCTTAATTTTTTTTCTCTGTAAATGAGATAAAATAACAATAGTTTATAAATTATTCTTTTTTCTTTGCTAGCACTTTAGAAGGCTTTTATGTTGATCATGGTTTGCAAGGGCAGGGAACATACACTTATGAGGATGGAGGCACACTTCGGGGCACTTACATTGATGGTGAACTGAATGGACCAGCTCAGGAATATGATGCCGATGGACGATTGATCTTCAAAGGGCAATATAAAGATAATATCCGGCGTGGATTTTGTTGGATTTACTATTCGGTAAGTTGACTTATTTTCTCATTTATTTCACCATGTAACACTTAACAGTTATACCAAGGATAACTGCAGGGATCAAGAGAGAGCTTTACATCAATACAATGCAGGCTTCATCTCTTTTGTATATAATGTGATGTAAGAAGCATTACAAAAGTGGCAGAAATCATTACCCAGCAGTACAATGCTGTTTTCATTATTTTGTTCACTTGTTCACAGCTAAATGGAAATTGGTTGTTACAGTTTGGATGCAAATTAGTATCTTATTTTATTACAGTTGTGTATTGCCAAATCTGGAGTGACTAGTGGAAGTTTACAACAAGAATAATATGCATAATATAAATTATACAAGTATACATGTATGCTACAAGTATATAACTAAAATAAAAAATAAAAGAATAAGGAAAATAAATGAACATAGTTGAATTATTATTATTATTATTATTATTATTATTATTATTATTAATTAGATTTGTATGCCGCCCCTCTCCGCAGACTCGGGGCGGCTAACAACAATAATAAACACAACATATACAATCCAATAATAAAAAAACAACTAAAAACCCCTATTATAAAACCAAACATACACACAAACATACCATGCATAACTTGTAATGGCCTAGGGGGAAGAGCTATCTCAACTCCCCCATGCCTGGTGGGATAAATGAGTCTTGAGTAGTTTACGAAAGACAGGGAGGGTGGGGGCAGTTCTAATCTCCGGGGGGAGTTTGTTCCAGAGGGCCGGGGCTGCCACAGAAAAGGCTCTTCCCCTGGGGCCCACCAAACGACATTGTTTAGTCGACGGGACCCGGAGAAGGCCAACTCTGTGGGACCTTATCGGTCGCTGCGATTCGTGCGGTAGCAGGTGGTTCCGGAGGTAATCTGGTCCATTGCCATGTAGGGCTGTAAAATATACAATGACAAATCTAATATCAAAGTCTAAAATAACAATTTTACATTAAAAAACCTAAAAAACCCATTATATAAAAAGCATACATACAAACATACCATACATAATGAATATAGCTGTTCATAGCAATACCAAATGTAAATGCAGAAAACTTCCATCTTAGCATCTTTATAGAGTGACTCCAAGGTTATGTTGCAAGTAACACAGCATAAACTTTCTGTCCTGTTCAAACTTAATGGTGTCTTAGCTTTATTAGAATTTGTTAAGGTTTGGAAGCAGAACAGTGTAAAACTGGTTATTTTATATATTTTATGCATGTAATTTATTTTGTAAATTATTTCTCAAATAATTTTTAACAAAAGCTAGACAGTTTGAGAATCTCTTGTGAGATGGCTCTCTTTTTCCTTAGGCTCTACTTTTTTAAATTTTAAATGTGTATGCTTTTAAATGTAGATGCTGCCTTCATCTTTACAGACCCAGCATTTTACACTGTTGTTGTGTTTAGTTGCAAAGTCGTGTCCGACCTCTTGCGAACCCATGGACAACGTTCCTCTAGGCCAGTCTTCTTAATTATTTTCTGTTGTGCCACCCCCAGGAAGAAGGAAACATTTTGTGCCCCTCCAACTCTCCACTGGGATGATAGTTTGCAATATTTGGCTCATTTTTGCTGAAAAAACTCAAGCAGCTTATCAGTGTGATTGAGGTATAATGTGTTTAAGTGATGCCTTAATTTATTTGGCTTCATTCTGTCTACTGCCAACATTTTAGACATAGTAACCCATACCGGTCTTTCCTTGTCTCCCACCGTAGTTACAGTGAAGACTGTCATATTTCTTCATGTTAGCTTTCAGGAGACTTACTGTTAAAGACTCCCAAACATTCTTACCTGCTAAATATTTTTCCATGATGTCTCTTAGAGGTTTGTTATCTGAATTTCACATCTCCTGCTCTGTGCTGTGTGCTATTGTTCAATACAAAAAACCCCTAGTCCCTGTGGAAAAACCCCTCACTTTCCCTGGGGTCACGCACCACCCCAACATTGCTCTGCGCCCCCTCAGGGAGGCCTGTCCCATTATTTGAGAAACAGTGTTCTAGGCCTTTCTGTCCTCTACCATCCCCCAGAGTCCATTTAAGTTCAGGCATACTGCTTCAATGACTCCAGCCAGCCATCTTATTCTCTGTCGTCCCCTTCTTCTTTTGCCTTCAATCGTTTGCAACACAGAAACATAGAAGTCTGACGGCAGAAAAAGACCTCATGGTCCATCTAGTCTGCCTTTATACTATTTTCTGTATTTTATCTTAGGATGGATATATGTTTATCCCAGGCATGTTTAAATTCAGTTACTGTGGATTTACCAACCACGTCTGCTGGAAGTTTGTTCCAAGGATCTACTACTCTTTCAGTAAAATAATATTTTCTCATGTTGCTTTCGATCTTTCCCCCTACCAACTTCAGATTGTGTCCCCTTGTTCTTGTGCTCACTTTCCTATTAAAAACACTTCCCTCCTGAACCTTATTTAACCCTTTAACATATTTAAATGTTTCGATCATGTCCCCCCTTTTCCTTCTGCCCTCCAAACTATACAGATTGAGTTCATTAAGTCTTTTATGCTTAAGACCTTCCATTCTTGTAGCCTGTCTTTGGACCCGTTCAATTTTGTCAATATCTTTTTGTAGGTGAGGTCTCCAGAACTGAACACAGTATTCCAAATGTGGTCTCACCAGCGCTCTCTATAGCGGGGTCACAATCTCCCTCTTCCTGCTTGTTATACCTCTAGCTATGCAGCCAAGAATCCTACTTGCTTTTCCTACCGCCCGACCACACTGCTCACCCATTTTGAGACTGTCAGAAATCACTACCCCTAAATCCTTCTCTTCTGAAGCTTTTGCTAACACAGAACTGCCAATACAATACTCAGATTGAGGATTCCTTTTCCCCAAGTGCATTATTTTACATTTGGAGACATTAAACTGCAGTTTCCATTGCTTTGACCATTCATTTAGTAAAGCTAAATCATTTACCATATTACAGATGCCTCCAGGAATATCAACCCTATTGCACACTTTAGAGTCATCGGCAAATAGGCAAACCTTCCCTACCAAACCTTAGGTAGGTTTGGTAGGGAAATTAGGTTTTTCCCCAGTGAGTCCTTCCTTCTCATTAGGTAGCCAAAGTATTTGAGTTTTTACCTTCAGGATCTGGCCTTCTAAACAGCAGTCAGGGTTCATCTGCTTTAAGACTGAACGGTTTAATCACTTTGCAGTCCAAGGGTCTTGCAGGAGTCTTCTCCAGCACCATAGTTCAAAGGCCTCAGTTCTTTGGTGCTCAGCTTTTCTTATGGTCCAACTTTCGCAGCCATACATTGCAACTGGGAAAACCATAGCCTTGACTATACACACTTCGTTGGCAGGATGATGTCTTTGCTTTTTAGTATGCTTTCTAGATTTGCCATAACTTTCTTCCCCAGGAGCAAGTGTCTTTTAATTTCTTGGCTGCAGTCCCCATCTGCGGTGATCTTGGAGCCCAGGAAAATAAAATCTGTCACTACCACCATTTCTTCCACATCTAGAGAGGGCAGATGCTATGATCTTAGTTTTCTTAATGTTGAGTTTCAAGCCAACTTTTGCCCTCCTCCTTCACCTGCACCATAGAAACATAGAAGACTGACGGCAGAAAAAGACCTCATGGTCCATCTAGTCTGCCCTTATACTATTTCCTGTGTTTTATCTTAGGATGGATATATGTTTATCCCAGGCATGTTTAAATTCAGTTACTGTGGATTTACCAACCACGTCTGCTGGAAGTTTGTTCCAAGGATCTACTACTCTTTCAGTGAAATAATATTTCCTCACGTTGCTTTTGATCTTTCCCCCAACTAACTTCAGATTGTGTCCCCTTGTTCTTGTGCTCACTTTCCTATTAAAAACACTTCCCTCCTGAACCTTATTTAACCCTTTAACATATTTAAATGTTTCGATCATGTCCCCCCTTTTCCTTCTGCCCTCCAGACTATACAGATTGAGTTCCTGATATGTTTTATGCTCAAGACCTTCCATTCTTGTAGCCCGTCTTTGGACCTGTTTAATTTTGTCAATATCTTTTTGTAGGTGGGTCTCCAGAACTGAACACAGTACTTCAAATGTGGTCTCACCAGCGCTCTGTATAAGGGGATCACAATCTCCCTCTTCCTGCTTGTTATACCTCTAGCTATGCAGCCAAGCATCCTACTTGCTTTTCCTACTGCCCGACCCTACTTTCCTCTTTAGCTGCAGCGCCTGAAACTGGAAGAACATGTGTGCCAGAAACTGGAAGACCAGGTCACTTGCATGTGCCAGAAACCAGAAGTTAAACTTCCTGGCACCCACATGTTCTTCCAGTTTCAGGCGCTGCAGCTAAGGAGCCGCTGTTCCAGTTTTCGGTGCCCCCCCCCATGTCTATGCGCTCCTGTTCGCCAGCACTGGTATAGAGCTTCTCCATTTTTGGCTGCAGAACACATAGTCATTCTGATTTTTGTGTTTCATTTTATTTATGATTTATTTATGTAATTAAACTTCTATGCTGCCCAATCCGGAAGGACTCATGGTGGATTACAACAATATAAAATACAAAAAAGAATTAAAAAGAAGTCAAATGTACAATCTAGCAATAAAACCTGGATTAAAACCCATAATAAATTAAATAATCAGCATACATACCATACCATTGTATGTAGCATTCATACAATTTGGCCATGGTAGTTGTTGATCTATGGCCTGCTGGCAAAGCGAGATCTTTGTGGCCTTACGGAAAGCCATTAGGGTAGGAGCAGTACGGACCTCGGAAGGGAATTGATTCCATAGAGCTGGGGCAGCAACAGAGAAGGCTCTCCCCCACGGCCCTGCCAGCCTGCATTGCTTAATCAATGGGACCTCGACAAGGCCAACTCTGTGTACTCTTATAGGTTTCACGGAAGTATGCCGCAACAGATGGTCCCGTAAATAGTCTGGCCCGGAGCCATGTAGGGCTTGATAGGTAATAACCAACATTTTACATTAATAGGACTGAAATAGTGAGTGGAGAGATATAAAAGCCAGAGTAAATGAAAAAAAAGGAAATTATTTTCTGGAACTCTAAGATTCTGTGAGAGATTAAATACATTTTAAAAAAATATCACTTAGACAAAGCCAGTAGTTTTGCCTTTGGATCAGGGTATTAGAAATTTAATTTAATTTTTTCATTGTGAGTTGGAAAAGCTTGAGAATCCCTCATCTCAATATTAAGACTAAGATTTTGGTTAATGGTAATTTTAATTAAATTTAAAAATAGCAAAAATATTTTCCCTTATTTTTTGAAAACAGTTTTATTGCTTCTTTTTCAGGATGGTGGGTATCTGGTTGGAGAAGTTAATGAAGAAGGAGAGATGACTGGAGAAAAGCTAGCTTATGTATACCCTGATGGGAAGATGGCATATTATGGGCACTTCATCGATGGGGAAATGATAGAAGCAAGATTGGCAAATGTTCTACTGGCAGAGGAAGAAAAACTACAATTTGATGTTATACCAGGCAGTAAGTTGTCACTCATGTATCATATCTCATGATATGTGAATGTCTAGGTCCTCTTAAAGATTTGACCACTTTATTAAAGTACTGTATTGTACTTACAATATATATATTGCCTTTAGGGTTAAATTCTTCCAATAGCTAATCCTATGTCTTTTACCAAGTAATGTAGCAATGTGAACCTATATCTGACATTAATAATTAGGTTGGCTTTTTATAGTTTGAATATAGATCCCCATTTACAACAGCTGAATATACAAAAGAAAAAATAGATTCTGAGAACCATACATATTTGTTTGTTTGTTTGTTTGTTTGTTCGTTCGTTCGTTCTTTCATTCATTCATTCATTCATTCATTCATTCATTCATTCATTCAATTTTTATGCCGCCCTTCTCCTTAGACTCAGGGCGGCTTACAACATGTTAGCAATAGCACTTTTTAACAGAGCCAGCCTATTGCCCCCACAATCCGGGTCCTCATTTTACCCACCTCAGAAGGATGGAAGGCTTGAGCTGGTGATGAGATAATTACTGTTCTTCAAGTGTTTCTTTTTCAGTCAAGCTAAGGAATTTAATTTTACATGGACAGCAGACAAAATAAATATAAATATTATAATTTATACTGTCATTTCAGATCACGAAATACAGCAGTATTTGTCAACTCTTTTTGACTTGCGGCTACTCTTCTAAACATTATCTATTTTCTGGAGTCTCCCAAACACAGTGTTGGCTTTCTGTCTAATAGACATTTCTTGAGTCCTTTCTGGGAGAACTGCCTTTGAATTCCAGATATTAAACTCCTTTGCTACAATTCTGTGTATCTAGGGCATAGTAGCTGAAAGGAAAAGAAAATGATGAAAAAAAGAGGAAAATATTGTGCTTTTCGGGGCAGGTGAATATTGCTACTAATAATCATGAGGTTACTTTGTCAGTTTATGCCTTATCTAAAACTATTTGGTGTTCTTTCAAGGAGCAGTTATATAACGCTAAAATAGCGAGATAGTAGCATCAATAATGGGGTTCACTCAGTAATGGGCAGCCAAAAATTTTACTGCCACACTGTGGGTGTGGCTTATTTGTGGGTGAGGCTTAATGTCCACGTGACTGGGTAGAAGTGGCTTGCCGGCCATGTGACCAGGTGGGAGTGGCTTGAACGTTCATCATCGTTCAAGTGAACTGTTAAGTCCTGAACTTACAATCTTACTAGTGTCGCTCACTGGGGTGACAATTTGCTTTGTGTTTCCCGTGCTTTCCTTCCTGGGTCACCCCCCCCACACACACACCTCAGGCTGGGTAGCTAGGCGAATGGGTGCTGCCAGAAGCATAAATGCTGCCAGCGCTACTTCCACCCATGCCTTCTGCTTGCACCTCAGGCCGCATGACGCTGGAGGGGAACCGGGCAGGAGAGAGGGAAGCTTGTCCCAGACCAGGAAGGAGGAAAGAGGAAAAAAGCAAGGAACACAGACGCAGCAGCATCAGGGGAAAAATGAGAGCCGAGCCAAGACCAGTAATCCAGGAAGTGACAGCCACCAATCAGCTGGAGCTGCGCGCGCATCTTCATTTCCACCGGTGGAACTGCGTTCCACCCCGTCCTGCCTCTTGCCCACCCCTGGGTTCACTTAGCTTTGCTACCAGTTCAGAGATGAGCACAGATCATCCATGATGACATCCGGGTGGGTGGGCGGAGTCTCCTGCTGCTGCCGCTACCGGTTCACATGAACTGGTGTGAACCGCTAGCAACCCACCACTGGGCAGCATATACATTTAATAAATAAAAACATGAAGAAATGTATTTTTTTTTAAAGACATAGATGTGATATGGTGGCTACTGTTAACGCCTTTGGAACAAAATTTAAATTATAATTTATGCATTGAGAGCAGTATATATCGCAACTCTATAAATTGATGGCATTCAGGAATAGATCCATTTTTAGAATTTTGTTACCAAGAAAAATAAGTACCTAATATTTTAGCTGTTTGTTTGATGTGTAATTTTTAAGTTGTTTAAGAGGTATGCAAAAATACTGTCTTAGACTAAAGAACACTTTAAAAAGTGATCCATTTGTGGATCCATTTGTGTATGCAAATAGACCTAATTCAGAATTGATTTACAACTAAAAAGCATTATTTTGGATGAAGCTAAACTCCTATAGAATTACTTATAGTTGGTATGAACCTCAAAAATATATATGCAAAATTCTATATTAATTGATCCTAAAATTGTGATAGCTTTGAAAAATATTAAATTTGTGTAACATACACAGTACAATTTTATCCTCTCTATTATTTTCTGTATTGATTTATTATAGGCCCAGTTTACAGTTTTGATAAATCTACTTCATCCTGCATTTCTACGAATCCACTTCTTCCTGACCCTTATGAATCAGAGAGGTAGAATGTTTTATTTATTATAGTTTTGTCTTTCCATGCAAATATTTACAAATAATATTTCACTGGATTACCTACATGACTTTACTATTCATTTGCTTCCTTCCTACTCAAATATTAATCCGTTATGAGAACATAGAGATTGTCACATTTGACATCAATCTAGTCATTTTTCCCCATACTGTGCAATGGGCCATACAGTGCTACCCCAGTAAATTCACAATGGTGCTGTAGGATCATAAACTCATAGATTGAAGTAGTTTTACAGAGGAGCACCATGAAAAAATTACCAAGACATTCAGGATGTTGTGAACTGAGAAACACTAGGAATCTCTGGTCTATTCTGTTTTTCTACAAGTTGGTTTGGCTCCAGTTTGTCTACTTCTTTGACTATATTCCCTCTGTGTGTGTATATATATATGTGCTTGCACAGGTGCAATGTCAGTTGAGATAAAATCAGGATTGCAGTCATAAACACACAATCAAAGACCTGTTGCTTTTTATATGTATGCAAAACATATTAAAATAGGTGGAACTTTGAACGTACACTCATAACTGTCATCTTGGTTTTTTGATTACCTTCCACAGAGTTCCCTTATATCAGGTGTGTGAAATTCAACGCTGATGGCCAGATCCGGTTCACGGGGTGCTTAGATCTGGCCCATAGTGCCACCCTGGAAACAGTGAAGGACCAGCCTGTGATGCCTCTGCCATGAAAATGGAGCTCAGGAGGGCTGCACACGGACCTTGCAAACTCCATTTTTGCTGGCAGAGGGTTGCAGGAGACTGTTGCAGGCGAAAACGGGGCTCAGAAACCCACTTTCATAGGCAGAATGCTTGAGCCACCACAGATACCCCTGACACAAGTGACATTAAACTGGCCACACCCATCCTGACCATGTCCACCCCCCAAGGTCAAATACAACTGTGATGTGGCCCTCAATCAAATCAAGTTTGACAGCCCTGACTTATAGCATAATTTCATTAGGTTATATTCAAAAATATGTGTTGTGTATTACAGTGTTTCCCAACCTTGGCAACTTGAAGGTATTTGGACCTCAACTCCCAGAATTCCCCAGCCAGCAAATGCTGGCTGGGGAATTCTGGGAGTTGAAGTCCAAATATCTTCAAGTTGCCAAGGTTGGGAAAACTGGTGTATTAAACAGGACTAATTCCAAGCCTGATTTCAAAGGATTGCCATTGTGAATAACCTAAAAGGCCTTTTTGAAATAAATTGTATATTGAGACTCATTTTTAATTCTCTACTGATATTCAGAACTAAGGATAATACAGAATGTGTAATTTAAATTTTTTTTAAAGTAACATGTAATTGATATGAACGACTAGCTTATTCCTTAAAAGTTCTTTAAATTATTAGTTTCTTTTGATATATTTCAAAAGTAACACTTAGCAATATGAGCTTCACTTGTAGATTCTCATGTGGGCTCTAATAAGATCTGTCCTACAAACCTTACTGCACATTCATAAAGTTCTAGATCAGATACTATTTTTATCCATTGCTTCAATTTAGGGTCTATGTAGATGCATCTCTTATTTCCAATGCTGGAGAAGGTTTATTTACTAAAATAGCTGCTGAAGCTGGCACAGTTTTGTCTTTCTACAACGGTATACGAATTACACATCAAGAGGTAAAGTGCAAAGAAACATTTTCATTGCTTCTGTAACAACTTCCACATTGCTTATTAATATTTCAGTAATATTTTCATGGTAACAACATTTCATTAAATGGAAAGATGGGGTGTATGTTTATGCCACTTGTACTAATAACTTTTGGGCTACTTCACATCTGTTATTTCAGATGTATAAAGCAGCAGCCCTCAACCTTTTGGGCACCAGGGACTAGTTCCTTGGAAGGGGCATGATGGTGCATGCTGCCTGCATCCCATGAATGGGACTTTGCTTGTTTGTGTGGCCCAGTTTTTGGCATGACTAGGGGTTGAGGACCCCTGATAAAAAGATCTCCTAGTAATTATATAGGTAGTCCTTGACTTATGACCACAATTGACCCCAAAATTTATGTTGCTAAGTAAGAAATGTTTGTAAAGTGTGTTATGCCCCATTTTACAACTTTTCTTGTCACGTTTCTTAATTGAATTAATGCAGTTTTTAAATTAGTAAAGTAGTTAAGTGAATCTGGTTTCCCCATTAACTTTGCTTGTCAGAAGGTTGCAAAAGGTGATCACGCTACTTCACAACACTGCAACCATCTTAAATGTGAGGCAGTTGTCAAGCAACTGAACATAAATCGTGTAACCGAACATAAATCGTGATGCAATGCTCATAAATCTGAAAAATGGCCATGGGTCATCTTTTTCTGTGGCGTTGTAACTTTGAATGGAAAATAAATGAACTGTTGTAAGCCGAGGACTACTTATTATTGGCAATTAAAATTATTTTATTATTGCCAAGACTATTCTTGGCAATAATAAATGCCATCTCCTCCTTCTTTTCATGATATGATTTTGTTCAATACAAAGAATAAATGTGTATGTTTTCTAGTGACAAAAAATGTATATTGAAAAGTGTTCGGAAACTTCAGATCGTGCAGAATGCGGCCGCGAGAGCCATCGTGGGGCTCCCTAGATTCGCCCACGTTTCTGCAACACTCCGTGGCCTGCACTGGCTGCCGATCGGTTTCTGGTCACAATTCAAAGTGTTGATAATGACCTTTAAAGCCCTTCATGGCATTGGGCCAAAATACATCCGGAACCGCCTTCTAGTGCAAGAATCCCAGCGGCTGATAAGGTCCCACAGAGTTGGCCTTCTCCAGGTCCCGTCGACCAAACAATGTCGTTTGGCGGGCCCCAGGGGAAGAGCCTTCTCTGTGGCGGCCCCAACCCTCTGGAATCAACTCCCTCCCAGAGATTAGAATGGCCCCCACCCTCCTTGTCTTTCTCAAATTACTCAAGACCCACCTTTATCGCCAGGCATGGGGGAGTTAGTATATTCCTTCCCCTAGGCCATTACAAGTTATGTATGGTATGTTTGTGTGTATGTTTGGTTTTTATAATAAGGGTTTTTAGTTGTTTTATTAATTGAATTGCTACATGCTGTTTTTAACATTGTTGTTAACCACCCTGAGTCTGCGGAGAGGGGCGGCATACAAATCCAATAAATAATAATAATAATAATAATAATAATAATAATAATAATAATAATAATACTAGTCTGCTTTTGGAGAGAGAAAGATTGAGTCAACACTGAGTTGAGTCAACACACAACCCACAAACACACACAGAGTCTGCTTTTGTGTAAAATTAATTAAAAGCAGAAACGTGAAAAATGTACATAAGTTTGCAGGTACAAAAATTTTCATGAATAGTTATGTTGGAGTGGAACACTTTTTCCCATCTTTGCTCTGACCTTATGTGGCAAATTTGCCCAACAGTTTATCTATGTGGTTCTTTCAAACACAAAAAAAATGCATGTGAGTTTTGACTTGATAAAAATAAATATTTGTCATAGCAGTATTATTTTCAATTCCAGGTGGACAGCAGGGACTGGTCTTTGAATGGAAATACAATATCTCTTGATGATGAAACTGTCATAGATGTGCCAGAACCTTACAGCCATGTATCCAAATACTGCGCCTCTTTGGGGCACAAGGCAAACCACTCATTCACCCCAAATTCTGTTTATGACTCGTAAGTATTTACCTTCTGCTGATGTCTTGGAACTGTCACAATAGTACACAATGGTGCACCGATTTTGTGATTTTGGGTGTGTATTTGTAAGGACAAACAGTAAATTTTAAATACATAAACACTAAACCTCATGGTTCTTGACAAATGTATATTTTGTTTTATGTACACTAAGAGCATATGCACCAAAGACAAATTCCTTGTGTGTCCAATCACACTTGGCCAATAAAGAATTCTATTCTATTCCATTCCATTCCATTCCATTCCATTCCATTCTATTCTATTCTAAATGATATACATAACAAATTGCCCTAGTTAAAAATGGAACTAAGGAAAGCATTTTCGGAAGAAAGTGCCAGCTTGATAGAACAGCTACCTTTAAACGAAACACAAGCATTAATCCTGGCCCACTACGTGTAACTCCATTAGTTTAGATATTATTATTATTATTATTGTTTATTAGATTTGTATGCCGCCCCTCTCCGTAGACTCTGATATCTGAGAAAAACATTATGGGTAGCCTAGCACAGCAAATGTGTTGTTATATAGCACCACACACCACGAAATTTATGGTAGACACAATAAAGTTAACTGAGTTACTTATATCTAATGGAATTTGCTACGTTTGCAACACTTGAATCAAAGTTTCCATTGGAATGGGGTAGGATTTTAAAACTAAGTTGTAGGTAGCCATAGAAGTCTTCTTTTAAATAAAATCCAAAAATCTGTGCTAAGTCCTTGTTTTTATTGTATTTATTTATTTATGTATTTATTTGTATCTCACCTTTGTTATTTTTACAAATAACTCAAAGTAGACAACATATCCAACATGCCTGTTTTTCCCACCATAAGATTTAGTACTACAGTGATCCCTCGAGTTTCGCGATCTCAATCTTCGCGAAACGCTATATCGCGATTTTTAAAAAAATATTAATTTTTAAAAAAACCACTTCCGCGTTTGGCTTCGGGAGTCAGCTGGGAAGCGGCGCAGCTGTTTTAAAAGGTCGCAGCCGGCCCGGGGGGCTTCCCAGCATCCCCCCGAACCCGGGTGGCCGGGCGAGCAGCGAGCGAACAGCGGGTGGCCGGGCAAAGGGCGGGCGAGAGGCGAAGGGCGGGCGAGCGGGTGCTGGGGGGGCGAGGGCAGCAGACATTCAAAGCAATCTGTCGGCTTCCGCACTTTCGTCGCTCCCCACCTCCACCATCTGCGCATGCGCGGCCATGAAAAAAAAGGGCGCGCATGCGCAGATGGTGTTTTTACTTCCGCAACCCTACATTGCGAAAAATCGATTATCGTGAGGGGTCTTGGAACGGAACCCTCGCGATAATCGAGGGATCACTGTATTTCTTATATGTAAGAATAGAAAGTAAATGTAAATGTGCAGAGGTCTTCAAATTTGACAACTTTAATTTAACCCAGACAAGACTGAATGGCTATGGGTACTGCCTCTTGAAGACTCTATCGACTGTCCACCCTTGGCTCAAGGGCGGGGGAGAAATTGTCCCACTCAGAACGGGTCCACAATTTGGGTGTCCTCCTAGACCCACAGCTAAGATTAGACCAACATCTAACAGCTGTGGCTAGGGGGACCTTTGCAGTGGTGAACCAATTTATTTATTTATTTATTTATTATATTTGTATGCCGCCTCTCTCTGTAGACTCGGGGCGGCTCACAACACAATAAAACAGTTCATGACAAATCTAATAATTTACAATTTAAAATATTTTTAAAAACCCATTATTAAAAAGACATACATACAAACATACCATACATAAATTATATAGGCCCGGGGGAAATATCTCAGTTCCCCCATGCCTGACGACAAAGGTGGGTTTTGAGAAGTTTATGAAAGGCAAGGAGGGTAGGGGCAGTTCTAATCTCTGGGGGGAGCTGGTTCCAGAGAGTCGGGGCCGCCACAGAGAAGGCTCTTCCCCTACTTGGATCAGGACCCTACTTGGATCAGGAGGCTCTCCTCACAATCACTCATGCCCTTATCACCTCACGGTTAGATTATTGCAACGCACTCTACATAGGGCTACCTCTGAAGAGTGTTCAGAGACTACAATTGGTCCAGAATGCAATCGCGCAAGTGGTTGTGGAGGCACCTAGGTACACTCACATTACACCAAACCTCCAAGAGCTGCACTAGCTCCTTATTGGTTTCTGGACTCAATTCAAGGTGTTGATTATTACCTTTAAAAACCTACATGGCTGAGGGTCAGGTTATCTTCAAGACCGCCTCCTACCTCATAGTTCTCTGTGATTGATAAGATCCCACAGAGTTGGTCTTCTCCAGGTCCCATCGGCTGGCGGGCCTCACATGGAAGGGCCTTCTCTGTGGCTGCCCCAGTTCTCTGGAAACAAGTACCCCCTGAGATCCAGACTGCCCTCACTCTAGATCTGGCTTTTCCGGCAGGCTTGGGGACATTGATCTTGCAACTTGCGAGGTCCAGCCTGAATGTTTTTTTAATCTTTTATGATGTTTTAAAATCTATTTTCTATATTCTCTTGTAAGCCACCCAGAGTCTTTTGGGAATTGGGGGTGCATAGAAATACATTAAATTAAATTAAATTAAACTGTAAGACTTGTGGACATAGCTGGCTGGAGAATTCTGGGAATTGAAGTCCACAAGTCTTAAAGTTGCCAAGTTTGGGGACCCCTGCCATAGTGATTATTGTTAATACAGTGATCCCTCTATTATCGCGAGGGTTCCGTTCCAAGACCCCTCGCGATAATCGATTTTTCGCGATGTAGGGTTGCGGAAGTAAAAACACCATCTCCGCATGCGCGCCCTTTTTTCTATGGCCACGCATGCGTAGATGGTGGAGTTTGCGTTCCCCGCCGCCCACGCAAAGGGGAAACCCCGATTCGGCTCCTCGCTGCTGCTGCGCTACCGAGCAGATCAGCTGCTGGGCGGCCGAAGGAACCTTCCCTGGGTCTTCCCCCTCTTGCTGGCGGGCGGGGCGAGTGGCGGGCATCAGCGAGGAGCCGGGGTTTCCCCTTTGCGTGGGCGGCTGGGAAGACCCAGGTTGGGGGTTCGGGGGGTGCTGGGAAGCCCCCCAGGCCGGCTGCGACCTTTTAAAACAGCCGCGCCGCTTCCCAGCTGAATCCTGAAGCCAAACCCGGAAGTGGGGTTTTTTTTTAATTAATATTTTTTTTTAAATCGCGATATAGCGTTTCGCGAAGATCGAGATCGCGAAACTCGGGTCACTGTAGTTCACATTTTTCATATTGTTTTTTGCTGAACCCATATGCCTCTTTGTTTTCTAGATTTGTTCACCCTCGCTTTGGCCTGATTAAATGTATTCGGACAATTCAAGCAGTGGAGAAGAATGAAGAGCTAACAGTGGCTTATGGCTACGATCACAGTTCTACTGGACAAAATGAGCCAGAAGCCCCAGAGTGGTATCTGGCAGAACTAAGAGCCTTCCAAGCTTCCCTGAAAAAGTGAAATGCCAGTAATTTCCCTATTTAATACATTGAATCTATGCACTATCTTTGATGCTGGAATTGGGACAGCCAGTGGTTGATCATGCTGTGATTCTTCAATACTTTTCCCTATGTTACAAAGAGTGGGAGCCTTCTTTGTTTTTCTCCCTTGCAGACAAATGTCTTTGAGCCCCTCCCTTAAAATAATATTTACATTTTAGCTAATAGTGCAAAATGAATTATTTAATATGCTACATAAGGAAGTGTGGCCTTTTTTTCTTTTTTGGCAACTAGTCTGCATCAGCAGCTGTCAAAATATAGAAAAATAGCATTTTTTTTTAAAGAGCAAGGTTTTATCCGTACTGTGGTTTCTCTGATTCTGCACAACTACATTTTGTCTTTGCCATATTGTGATGATAATAGAATTGTTCTAAGTTTAATATTATTTAAAAACAGTATAATTTCAGAATACTGCTTTAAGGTGTTTTCTGTTTTGATGCACAAGAAACCTCTCTTTACATTAACTTCTTAAAGTCAGCACAAAAGTTTAAACTACAGTGTCAAGGTTGGTAAAATGAGGACCCAGATTGTTGACTCTATAAACCGCCTAGAGAGGGCTGTAAAGCATTGTGAAGTGGCATATAAATTTTAAGTGCTATTACTACTTGTCAGTTTTTTAAGGCTACAGGGATATGTGCCTGAAAGACCAGAGCTGCTATAATCATATTTGAGTGACTTCTACTTGTGCATATGAGCATTTTCTACTTGTTTTTGGTTACACTGGAGAGCATAATGTTAGTTTATATAGAACAAATGAATCAAGGACAAAAAATCCCTTGTTTGCTTAATTTATCCTTTTTCTTGCCTTTAACTGGTAATTTACAAAATCCTGGAAGCTACTAATACTCATCAAAGTATTGGTAATCCTGGAAGCTACCAATACTCATCAAAGGCAGAGTTTTGTAGAGCTAGGAAAGTAGTAGAGAAATCCTACATTGCAAATCTTTTTTGTTTGTTTTTTTAAACCAGAATAATTCAGAGAGTTACATGGAAAACTCAACATTTTTACTATGAAGTGAATTCTACTTTTGATTGTCAAACATTTTTATGGGATTCATGAAAGCACATTTACTAATCCTAGCCAACATTTAATAATATCATGACAACAAAGGTAAACTTTCACGGGTCTGATAGCCAGTTACTGGCATTTCTTAAACAAATTTTCAAATATTTGCAATATGTGTTTACAGAATATTTGCTTTGTATTATACAAGTAGAAATGTCTATTTGCAATGTACTTATTTATTTAAAAATAAATAACCACTGAGCTCATTGGGACTTTCTTCAAATGTAAAAGATCGCATTACTGTTTTCTTATGCAGAAAAAGGACTCTGAATAAGATCCTTATCAACGGGCTGTTAATTCTGTGGATGAAACTCTGATTTGATTATTTCACCTTTTAAAATATGCAATAGTGTAGTGCCTAATCACAGACTTTATACTATGCATATTTTAATTTTCAGGTTAAAAAGAGCTATTTTACTTCCAAAATAATTTATGTAAATTAGGTAATAATTTTGAACGATTGTACAGATTATAAATTAGCACTATAGTAGTAAACTACTGTATTTTATTGTAAGTAACAAAGCTAGAACCTACATATTGCAGTCTCATAAGGATTTAAATCTAGGATACTGCATAGAGGAGAAGGCATATACAATAAATATATAGAAACTGGCCATGTAAAATGTCAAGAAAAAGTCTCCTAAACATTTTATTTACTAAGGGGAAAATCTAAACTGCCTGTATTTGAGCACAGAGAAAAATATGGACTGTAAGATCTGGAATGGTGGTGGAGATAGATTTGTTATTCAATTTAGGCAGCATCTCTTCCTTAATTCCAAGCTCATACTCAACCCAGACAAGATGGAGTGGCTGTGGGTCTTGCCTCCCAAGGACAATTCCATCTGTCCATCCATCACCCTGGGGAGGCGGGAACTACTGACCCCCTCTGAGAGGGTTCGCAACTTGGGCGTCCTCCTCAATCCACAGTTGACATTAGAACATCATCTTTCGGCTGTGGCAAGGAGGGCGTTTGCCCAGGTTTGCCTGGTGCACCAGTTGCTCACAGTCGCTCATGCCCTCATCATCTCGAGGTTCGATTACTGCAATGCTCTCTACATGGGGCTACCTTTGAAAAGTGTTCGGAAACTCCAGACCGTGCAGAACGCGGCCGTGAGATCTATCGTGGGGCTTCCACATTTCTACAACACTCCGCGCCCTGCATTGGCTGCCGATCAGTTTACGGTCACAATTCAAAGTGTTGGTTCTGACCTTTAAAGCTCTTCATGGCATTGGACCAGAGTACCTCTGGAACCGCCTTCTACCGCACTAATCCCAGTGACCAATAAGGGCCCACAGAGTTGGCCTTCTTCGGGTTCCATCGACTAAACAATGTCGTTTGGCAGACCCCAGGGGAAGAGCCTTCTCTGTGGCGGCCCCGGCCCTCTGGAATCAACTCCCCCCGGAGATTAGAACTGCTGCCACCCCCCTTGTCTTTCGTAAATTACTCAAGACCCACCTTTACCTCCAGGCATGGGGGAGTTGAGACACCTTCCCCCAGGCTTTTTATATTTATGTTTGGTATGTATGTGTTGTTTGGTTTTTTAAAATATGATAGGGTTTTTTTATATGCTTCTTTTAATATTAGATTTGTTCTGCCATAATATTGTTTTACTATTGTTGTGAGCTGCCCCAAGTCTCCAGAGAGGGGCGGCATACAAATCTAATAAAATAATAATAATAATAAAATAAAAATAATTCCACATATGAATGAGATGGCATCACCCAAAGAGACCCAGTGTACACTCTACAGATTTTGTCTTGTCTCTTGCCTGTGGCAGCTGTGACCAGCAGCGTGTTTGCACATGTTGGGTGCTGACCAGGGATGGGTTCTAACTTACCTCGCTGCCAGTTCACTTCCTCCTGTGTCTCATAGGAGGGCACATGCTTTGCGCGCTTGCACATGTACAGGGCAAAAAAAACCCTCAATTTTTTTTAAAAAAAGAGCTGAAAACAAGATGGCGATGCATGTGCAGTGCTGGAAACCTGGCTTCCAGAAACACCCCCCCCCCCCCAAATTACAAATTTTTAAAGATATGGCAGTTCCCACAGAGCAGCACTGACCAATCCGGTTCTGTGACATCATCGTGACCAGTAGTTTACTACCAGTTCGGGAAACTGGTCTGAACCAAGAGGAACCCACCTCTGGTGCTGACAGTTACTAATGCTCTTGTGACTTCCTGTCTGAATTTTTGCAAAGTATTCTACATGGGACTTTTCTTGAGGAAGTTTCAACTGGTGGAGAATGCAGGTGCACAAATAGTAAATGGTATAGGAAATTCGACACACATGACCCATTGCTTCATGAATTATGCTAGTTACCAGTGGGTTTTCTAAAGCAATTCAAGAGAGCTAAATTTAGAGTTTATTATTAAGAATTCAGTCCTTTATATGTTTATCTAAGAGAAGTTTTTCTAACATTTCTTTTTACAAAACTGCATTTGATTTCTACATCAAGAGAATAATGGACATTTTAAATGGACATTGATAACATGATCTTAAGATCCACAGTTTGGTCTGCTTTAAAGTCTTCTTCATTTTCCATAACATTGTTTTATATCCTAAAAAATATTTGGAAATGTATTCATCGGAATTAAAATCACTATCTTCATTAATGATAACATCTAGATATCAATTTTTCATGCTAATGCTGTGTGTTTGTAAGAGGGTGCAGAATCAAACCCAATATTCACAAGCAATAACAATTACTGTATGCTGTGAACCTCTGAAACTACAAAGGATGGTAGTGAAATGGATTTGTCATTTTTAAAATACTTTGTGGTTAACACTTTTGGAATACAATAAAATAGTTTTCACCAGGGGCGGGGCAAAACATCCACAGTCCTTGGGGCAGGAGCTGGGCCAGAGCTAACCACAACACTAACTAAACAACTTCAGAAATTCATTTAACAACTAGGGCAAGAAAGGTAAAAAAATGGGGCAAAACCCACTTAACAAATGTTAGCAACAGAAATTTTGGGATCAATTGTGGTTGTAAAATTAGAACTACGCCAGGGGTGGGCTACTGCCCGGAGGGGGGGGGGACACAGTGAGGTGGCAAAAATGGAGCTCCACCCCAGAGTACCCAATTTGCACTGAAAGATGTTGAAAGAAAATGCAGGGCGTCCTGCATAAGCCACGCTCACAGTGTGGGAATAAAAATTTTGGTAGCCCTTCACTGGGATTACCTATACTGTATTCTCTCTACTCTTAATACAAAGGAGAGTTCACATTGACAGTTTCTATATTCATGAATACCCTTCTTAGGGCTTCAGAACTTGCATAACAGCTTTCTAAATAATTATTTTCCTCCATATTGTGGAAGAACATATACTGTACATGTATTCATCTTTACAAAATAGAGGATGACGTGCAAATTACCTCTCATTTGTATTCCTACCCATTTTTCTCCCCGCTTGTTATGTTTACATGGAACAGTACATTTCCAAAGGCCAATCTCTGCCCAGATGTTGCCGCAGGGCAAGATTCTACATTTGAACTCTGATGGGAAACATTGCAATACAAGCTTTTTGTACCAAATGAGAAAAAAAAACCACATTTCTTATCAAGTCACTTAAAATGTCAGGCTGAAATATTAAGATGCGGTAAACTCTTTTTTCATGCATGCATCAGAGTTAGGGAGTTTTGTGTCAAAAAATAAGTTTCAGAGTACAGATTTCATTAACCTTTATCGCCACAATAGTTAATATGCCCAGGATACTGCGAGTTGTTTTAATCAGAGGGTACAAGAATCATGAAGACTGTCTCTCTCCATATGCAAAATGTGAGGATTAATTCTTTATGGCAAGCCCCGTAGCTGTTCATGCAGCAGTTTTTTTCTTTTTGGGATGTTAATTTTTTTTTCTTCACTATAAAATAAAATAATACATACACTACTCAAAAAAATAAAGGGAACACTTAAACAACACAATGTAACTCCAAGTAAATCAAACTTCTGTGAAATCAAACTGTCTACTTAGGAAGCAATACTGATTGACAATCAACTTCACATGCTGTTGTGCACATTCAACTTTGTACAGAGTAAAGTATTCAATGAGAATATTTCATTCATTCAAATCTAGGATATGTTATTTGAGTGTTCCCTTTATTTTTTTTGAGCAGTATAGTTACATACACTAAAACAATGCTTATAATCAAACATATATAAAAAAGTTTTTTTCCATATTAAACCTTCAAGTGAAGGCTCTTATCTCTCTTTACTCACCTAGAAAAAAATCTATAAAGTTCATAAAACAATATCAATTATTAAACCTCTAAATAAAATAATCTTTTTCTCCACTTTACTGTAAAATCTTGCCTTACATCAATGAGAACATTAACAAAGTTCCTTTTATCTGAATCTTACTAGAATATCATATAACTAATAGAGATTCTATATATGTGTGAACTAAAAACACCTCTAATAAAAAGCCCGCAGCAATTGTTTATGTCCAATTAAATAGTTGTACTAGAGTGCCTTCCGTCCCCTGTCCTATTGCTCTCCTATATCTCCTATACCTTTCTTCTATTCCTATATCTCTTCTTCTATTCTTTCATTGATATGTTCTATTACTTTATCTTCTTTTCTATTATTTCTTAGATATACTTTACTATGAGTATCTCCTCTATAACCTTCATCATGTATTTTACTATGTGTATATAGATATATACCCACTAAAACCCCCATTGTGTATTGGACAAAATAAATAAATAAATAAATAAAAATAAATAAATACCTCTTAGCAGATTAAACTTCAAACTTCTGCCGGAAATGCATTTTCTTTCCAAAGTTCATAAAACATTATCAATTATTAAACCTCTAAATAAAAAAATCTTTTTCTCCACTTTACTGTAAAATCTTGCCTTACATCAACGAGAACATTAACAATGTTAATGTTAAGCATAAAACATATCAGGAAAGATTTAATGAACTCAATCTGTATAGTCTGGAGGACAGAAGGAAAAGGGGGGACATGATCGAAACATTTAAATATATTAAAGGGTTAAATAAGGTCCAGGAGGGAAGTGTTTTTAATAGGAAAGTGAACACAAGAACAAGGGGACACAATCTGAAGTTAGTTGGGGGAAAGATCAAAAGCAACATGAGAAAATATTATTTTACTGAAAGAGTAGTAGATCCTTGGAACAAAATTCCAGCAGACGTGGTAGATAAATCCACAGTAACTGAATTTAAACATGCCTGGGATAAACATATATCCATCCTAAGATAAAATACAGAAAATAGTATAAGGGCAGACTAGATGGACCATGAGGTCTTTTTCTGCCGTCAGACTTCTATGTTTCTATGTTTCTAAGTTTCTTTTATCTGAATCTTACTAGAATATCATATAACTAGTAGAGATTCTATATATGTGTGAACTAAAAAAAAACTCTAATAAAAAACCCGCAGCAATTGTTTATGTCCAATTAAATAGTTGTACGCTGGGAGGATGGAGAGCTACTGAATACCTCTTAGCAGATTAAATTTCAAACTTCTACCGGAAATGCATTTTCTTTCCATTGTATACAATGGGTTAAATTCAGAGATAGAAGGAAAGGCACAGAGAAAAAGTTCTACCTGCAAAAAGGGAAGGGCGGCTAAACGCAATATGTGGGTGGAGCAAGATTTTATTCTGATTGTACTGTAAGAAGAAAAGAGTGGGGCTTGAAAGCCAGAGTCAGTCCCTGGAGGACCAAGTCATTCCCATATTGGACTATAGTGGTTGGTGAAGCTCTCAAGCATTTTTTGAGTAAGCATCTTAAACCTGGCTAAGGTAAGGCAATGCTGAGCATACACACCTTGTCCCGATGATGTTTAACTGAGTTTCTCTTTTGCTTTGGCAGGAGGTACAAAGGCTTTGCGTTGTTTGCTTTTCTCCAACTTCCTGTAATTGCTCCTTTTCTTTGTTGGCATCGTGGAAGAACGGAGAACGTTCAGAGGTGGGTTCAATTTTGAGTATTGGCTATGACAAACCAAATGTATGCTTGAGAGATGAAAAGTCTCTCTCTCTCTGCTTCTCTAACACTAAAATCTTTTGCCTTTCTGTCTCACATGCTTTTGTTTGGTCTTCTATATGGAGCTTCTGATTATTGGTTATTTTAACCTTCTGAAATTCTTTCATAAAATGATCCATGGCTGACAGGAGAAGAATTACCTTTTTGCTTTGAGATATTTCAATGTTGTTGACTTACAGCACTACCAGAACAATCTAAATACAGTGGTCCCTTGATTTTCGCGGGTTCGGACTTCGCAAAACAGCTATACCACGTTTTTTCAAAAATATTAATTAAAAAAATATTTTGCTGTTTTTTTCCCTATACCATGGTTTTTCCCACCCGATGACATCATACATCATCGCCAAACTTTCGTCCACCTTTAATAAATATTTTTTAAAATAAACTTTAATAAATAAACATGGTGAGTAATAATCTAAATGGTTGCTAAGGGAATGGGAAATTGCACTTTAGAGGTTTAAAGTGTTAAGGGAAGGCTTGGGATACTGTTCATAGCCAAAAATAGTGTATTTACTTCCGCGTCTCTACTTCGCGGAAATTCGACTTTCGCGGGCAGTCTCGGAACGCATCCCCCGCAAAAATCGAGGGAACACTGTATTTGAATTTTTAAATCCTTGTTTCCATGATATAGGCTTTGTCCAAAGCATTGCTTTATAAAGTTGTATATCCTCAGTTTGTCGCAGTGGTTCTCAAACTTTCTAATGCCTTACAAGACTCACTTATACCGCCAGGCATGGGGGAGTTGAGACACCATTCCCCCAGGCTTCTTTATATTTTGTTTCCTGTTTGGTATGAATGTGCTGTTTGGTTTTTAAATATATGATAGGGTTTTATATGCTTCTTTTAATATTAGATTTGCTTTGCTATAATATTGTTTTTATTGTTGTGAGCTGCCCCGAGTATTTGGATAGGGGCGACATACAAATCTAATAAATAATAATAATAATAATAATAATAATAATAACAACAATAATAATAAATGCCGCAACCCCTTAATACAGTTCCTCATGTTGTGCTGACCCCCAACATAGAAACATAGAAACATAGAAGTCTGACAGCAGAAAAAGACCTCATGGTCCATCTAGTCTGCCCTTATACTATTTTCTGTATTTTATCTTAGGATAGATATATGTTTATCCCAGGCATGTTTAAATTCAGTTACTGTGGATTTATCTACCACGTCTGCTGGAAGTTTGTTCCAAGGATCTACTACTCTTTCAGTAAAATAATATTTTCTCATGTTGCTTTTGATCTTTCTCCCAACTAACTTCAGATTGTGTCCCCTTGTTCTTGTGTTCACTTTCCTATTAAAAACACTTCCCTCCTGGACCTTATTTAACCCTTTAATATATTTTAATGGTCCAACCATAAGCCTAGTACCAATTCTCCCAACAGAGTTTTAAGCTGATTGGCAGGAAGGCCAGGGATACTCATACTGTAAACGGCGGATTGGTCGGATTGTAAAAATATGTTCCAAGGTGCCAGAATAGAAGCTTTAGTTCCTAACATCATGGAAAATTTGTGTTTTCTCATGGTCTTAGGCAACCCCTGTGAAATGGTCGTTCGATCCCCAAAGGGGTCCCGACCCCCAGGTTGAGAACCACTGGTTTATAGTAATCCTTAACTGAAATTTATTTAGCAACTGGTTTAGCTGGCATAGTAATACTCCACTCAGTATCAAGTATGCAGCTGTAGAGGTGATCAACAGTATTATCTGGGGGTGCAGATTACTAATATTACTGTTAAAAAAGTGCTATTGTTAACATGTTGTAAGCTGCCCTAAGTCAAAGGAGAAGGGCGGCATTAAAAAATAAAACCAAATAGATAGATAGATAGATAGATAGATAGATAGATAGATAGATAGATAGATATTAATTGGAGTTATATGCTGCCCCTCTCCATGGACTCTGGGTGGCTTACAACATTTTAGTAAAAAATACAATAAATAAAACTTTCTAGGCCAATTAATAGGATAATAACTTTAAAAAATTTCTTAAAACTAAACATTTAAAATCAAAAATTCACACACATACTATCACACCAGATACATTCATTGGGCAGAGGCTGGGGTCTAATAACCCAGAGGCTGGTGACATAAATGTGTTTTCAAACTCTTACTGAAGGCAAGGAGGGTGGGGGCAGTGCGAATCTCTGGGGGGGAGTTGATTCCAGAGGGCCGAGGGGATGTGCAGAAGTGAAAAGATAGATAGATAGATAGATAGATAGATAGATAGATAGATAGACAGACAGACAGACAGACAGACAGACAGACAGACAGACAGACAGACAGACAGACAGACAGACAGATGATAGATAGAAAGAAAGAAAGAAAGAAAGAAAGATAGATAGATAGATAGATAGATAGATAGATGATAGACAGACAGACAGACAGACAGACAGATGATAGATAAATACATAGATAGATAGATAGATAGATAGATAGATAGATAGATAGATAGATAGATAGATAGATAGACAGATAGATAGACAGATAGACAGACACAGGGATACATAGACAGATACATAGATAGATACATAGATAGATTCATAGATAGATACATAGATAGATAGAGTCTTCAGAGAGGGGCGGCATACAAATCTAATAAATTATTATTATTATTATTGTTATTGTTGTTGTTGTTATTATTATTATTATTATTATTATTATTATTATTATTATTATATAGATATTTTGCAGGCTCCTCTGTTTAGGATATATTATAGGGCTGTCTTATTTTTAAATAATCTCTGTGCTTCTTTCTGACTTGAATACATGTGTGTATTTGTATACAGTGAAATGGATCGCTACAGATATTTCATCTTCAACCAGAGAAGCATGTTGATATTAGGACTACTTCAGATAGCTTGTGCTACAATTTGTATCACCGGTGGATTAATAGATGGTGTTTTCAGAAAGGAATCAGAATTGAGCAAATCTAGGATACCCATATGGGCTGGAGTGGTAAGCTACATTTTCTATCCTTCTTTCCAGAATGTATTAAGAATGTATTGTTAGTTCCAGGGAACTTGCTGTTTCTACTTCACTGTTAGAAAAATAAGACCTAGATTTCATAGTAGGAAGTAGAATGGTGACAACTATAAAGAAGACAAATTCAGTAATTTTTTTCCATGAGCTTTAGAATGGCAGGTTGTTGCTTTCTGGGATCCAAAATCCACTTGCTGTTTTGTTTTTAAATATATAATACAGATCTTGCAAGTGGTACAGTGGTACCTCTACTTACGAACTTAATTCGTTCTGTGACCAGGTTCTTAAGTTGAAAAGTTTGTAAGAAAAAGCAATTTTTCCCATAGGAATCGATGTAAAAGCAAATAATGTGTGCGGTTGGGGAAACCATAGGGAGGGTGGAGGCCCTGTTTCATCCCAGGAGATTCCTAGAGAGGCCCCATGGAGGCTTCTCCCTGCCTTTTCCGGTTACAGTTTTGGAGGCTTGGGTTTGTAAGTGAGAAATGGTTCTTGAGAAGAGGCAAAAAATGTTGAACACCCAGTTCTTATCTAGAGAAATTTGTAAGTAGAGGCGTTCTTAGGTAGAGGTACTACTGTACATGTATGGACCCGTTAAATTTTGTCAATATCTTTTTGTAGGTGAGGTCTCCAGAACTGAACACAGTATTACAAATGTGGTCTCACCAGCGCTCTATATAGCGGGATCACAATCTCCCTCTTCCTGCTTGTTTTACCTCTAGCTATGCAGCCAAGCATCCTACTTGCTTTTCCTACCGCCCGACGACACTGCTCACCCATTTTGAGACTGTCAGATATCACTCCTCCTAAATCCTTCTCTTCTGAAGTTTTTGCTAACACATAATTGCCAATACAATATTCAGATTGAGGATTCCTTTTCCCCAAGTGCATTATTTTACATTTGGAGACATTACAATGCAGTTTCCATTGCTTTGACCTATGTCTATGTTTGAGTTCACTTCCTACCTCTATCCTAGTCTGCGATCTTAAGATTTCTATAAATCTTTCCATAAAATGATTTAGCTTATCATTTCCCCCAGCTCCTTAAATGTAAAAGAGCAGCTTAAAATTAGGACAGGAGACTAATAAGGTTTGTTGCAATTCATCACAGTATCTATAAAGCTAAAGTTTCTTTTGAATCAAGCTTTGACTCCTAGAGAATTAATTTACATGGTCATGAAATTTTCTTGGCAAGAATACAGAAAAAAAAATTGTTAGCTTCTTCTATATATTTTTTCCAATTTCCAATCTATCTTGAAGCAGTCCATCCAACCAGATTACTAACCAGGCATGACTCCTCTTAACTTCTGTGTTCAAAGAAGACCCTCAAGATGCTAGGACTATCCATGGGATTACCTATTCCAACCAGCCAAGAAGGCTATAGATAATTATTCTAAATGTGTAAATTGTCTATAGCTGCCTTTGCTGATAAAGTAGATTCCATGGGTGAAAAAGAACTTTGAAGGGCTAAGTAAAAAAATGAGGACTTTTCATTACAGAAAATAATATCTCATAAAGAATGTCTCCAGCTGACTATATTTTTGGGGTACTAAAGATTGACCTTTTTGATAGTAAATGTAACCATAATGTAACTTTACATTTATGGTTGTTTTGCTATGTTCCTTATCCTATCCATGTGCTTTCTGTGTTTTAGTTTATGGGCATTCCTGGAATTATGGCTTTAAATTCATCTCAGAGAAAGAATCCAATTCTGGTGAGTTCTGAGTAGGTTTTTAAATATTGTTTAAGAGCAGATTTCAAAACACAATGATTTTAACAACAACAATAACAACAACTATAATAATATATCAAAACTTGTATGCCAGCAAATTCTTAATGATTCTGGGTGACTCACAACAATGAAAGAAACTACTATCAAATCACTAAAATGTAAAAGACAAAGATAAAAATGGCATATACAATGAAGCAAGGGGTCTCACTTTCACTCCCCTTAGAACTGGGTGAAAAGCCATTTAGCATGTATTTTTAGTATGTGGGTTAGTAGTTAGCACTCCCTAACAACTCTGGATTTGGTTTCTTTCTGTATTTTCACATAGAATCAAATACATTGCTTCATATTGAGATATTCAGTTATGATGCGTGTGAATCTTTTTTCATTCTTCAACACAGTGACTAAATTAGAAGACCAGTGAAGTATTGCTCTCTACATGAGGCTACCTCTGAAAAGTGTTCGGAAAGTTCAGATGGTGCAGAATGCAGCTGCGAGAGCTATCATGGGCTTTCCTAAATATGCCCATGTCACACGAACACTCCACAGTCTGCATTGGTTGCCGATCGGTTTCCGGTCACAATTCAATGTGTTGGTTATGACCTATAAAGCCCTTCATGGCATTGGACCAGAATATCTCCGGGACCGCCTTCTGCCACACGAATCCCAGTGACCAGTTAGGTCCCACAGAGTTGGCCTTCTCTGGGTCCCGTTGACTAAACAATGTCATCTGGCGGGACCCAGGGGAAGAGCCTTCTCTGTAGTGGCCCCGACCCTCTGGAACCAACTCCCCCCACAGATCAGAGTTGCCCCCACCCTCCTTGCCTTTCGTAAGCTCCTTAAAACCCACCTCTGTCATCAAGCATGGGGGAATTGAGATATTCCCTTCCCCCTAGGCTTATAAAATGTATGCTTGGTATGTCTGTATGTATGATTGGTTTCTCAAATTAGGGTTTCTTAATTTAACTTAAACTTAAACATTAGATTTGTTTATATTGTCTTATTATTGTTGTTAGCCGCCCCGAGTCTACGGAGAGGCGCGGCATACAAATCTAATAAATAAATAAATAAATAAATTGTGGACATGATATAATTAAAATTCAGCAAGGTATTTGACAAAATAGATCACAACCTACTGCTTTGTAAGCTAGAAAAAAGTGTTAATCTGTTAAAAATTTTGTCTTCCTTAAGAAAATAAATGATCTAATCAAATCTTAAATTTACTTTATGCCTTATACAGGTGACTGCCACAATCATTGCTTCAGTATTTTCCTGCTTCACCACTTTAACTGTAATAATTTATGCCTCTATGACAATGGAGTATGGTGAAAGATATGCCTCTAAGACAGAGTATGAGGAGTCTCCCCACCGAGATATCGTAAGTAGCATATTTTGTGTCTAGTATTCCCCATTAAATTCCTGTTCTTTCATAAAACTTGTACACTATTCCAATTCATGCTCTACTCAGAGGTTGGTAACTCCCAGTTCAGACCGCTTCTATAGAACTGGTAGTAATTTGGCAGCTTGGGTCACTAGAACCAGCAGCAACCCAGATCTGCCACACCCCTGAGCTGGTTCTCCCAGCGGCACCATAGATGGTGCCATCCAGGGGTGGGCAGCAGGCAGGACGGGGTGGAACACAGTTCCTGGATTACTGGTCTCGGTTCGGCTCTCCTTTTTCCCCCTGCTGCCGCTGCTGCATCTGGACTCCTTGCTTTTTTCCTCTTTCCTCCTTCCTGGATTCGGACGAGCGTCCCTCTCTCCTGCCCGGCTGCCGCCAGAGCTGCAAGCAGAAGGCGTGGGTAGAAGTGGTGTTGGCAACATTGATGCTTCTGGCAGCACCCATTCGCCTAGCTATTCAGCCTGAGGGGGGGGCGACCCAGGAAGGAGAGTACAGGAAACGCGAAGCAAATTGTCACCCAGGCGAGCGATACTGGTAAGGTTGTAAGTCGAGGACTTAACAGTTCACTTGAACGATGATGATTGTTCAAGCCATTCCCACCTGATTACATGGCCAGCAAGCCACTCCTACTCAGTCACATGACCATTAAGCCACACCCACAACATAAGCCACACCCACAGTGTGGGAGTAAAAACTTTGGCTGCCCATTACTGGTGCCATCTTGTTTTTAGCTTTTGCCAGAGGTGGGTTCTAACTTACCTCACTACTAATTTGTTTCCTCCTGCATCGCATGGATGCGCCTCATAGGCGCGCATATGCGCATTGCCAAAAAAGTTTGCATTTTTTTAATAAAGCTAAAAATTCAATTCAAAACTATGATGGATTTTCTGCAGACTACTTATGACCTGAATTTGAAGTTCTAATGGCCAGTCAGCACGATTCCTCTCCTCCCCATAGTCATGGGATCACATTTTGGGCATTTGGCAACTGGCTACATGTGAAACTGTTTGAAGCATCCTGAGGTTAAATGATGCAATGTACAGTGTTCCCTCGATTTTCGCAGGGGATTCATTCCGAGATCACCTGCCAAAGTTGAATTTCCGCAAAGTAGAGACGCAGAAGTAAATACACTATTTTTGGCTATGAACAGTATCACAAACTTTCCCTTACCACTTTAAACCCCTGAATTGCAATTTCCCATTCCCTTAGCAACCATTTAGATTATTACTCGCCATGTTTATTTATTAAAGTTTATTTAAAAAAATATTTATTAAAGGCAGATGAAACTTTGGCGATGACGTATGACGTCATTGGTCAAGAAAAACTGTGGTATAGGGAAAAAACCCGCAAAGTATTTTTTAATTAATATTTTTGAAAAACCGTGGTATAGACTTTTCGCGAAGTTCGAACCCGCGAAAATTGAGGGAACACTGTATATTTTTTGCTTAAACAAGAATTTACTTCCAGTTTCCAACAACAAAAAAAAGCCCATTGTGGACAATAGGTTTACTTAATGATTGCAGTGTTCACTTAACCAGTGAACAGTGGTAACAGATTATAATATTGGGCTTGGTCATTTGATGTTCTGTTTTAACAACTGACATGGCATGACCAGAATGCAATTCAAATATTCTATCTCCAGCAGATGGGGATTCAACCTACTTAAAAACCTTTACTACATTTTAAAAGAAGCATCTAAGAATTTCAGATACAGTATGTCACAGAAGTGAGTGCCCCCCTTCACATTTTGTAAATATTTAAGTATATCTTTTCATATGCAAAACTGAAGAAATGACACTGGGCTACTACTTCAGCTTCAACCACAACAACCACAAGAGCACACAACAGATTTAAACTTAATATTAACCGCTCCAAACTTGACTGTAAAAACTATGACTTCAGTAACCGAGTTGTCGAAGCGTGGAACTCATTACCGGACTCCATAGTGTCATCCCCAAACCCCCAACACTTTATCCTTAGATTATCTACGGTTGATCTATCCAGATTCCTAAGAGGTCAGTAAAGGGCGAGTACAAGTGCACTAGAGTGCCTTCGGTCCCTTGTCCTATTGCTCTCCTATATCTCCTATACCTTTCTTCTATTCCTATATCTCTTCTATTCTTTCATTGATATGTTCTATTATTATAATACCTTCTTTTCTATTATTTCTTAGATATATTTTACCGTATCTCCTCTACAACCTTCATCATGTATTTTACTATGTGTATATAGATATATACCCACTAAAACCCTCATTGTGTATTGGACAAAATAACTAAATAAATAACTAAATAAATAAATAGATAAATGAATGAATGAATGAACAAACAAACAAACAAACAAACAATGTAGTGAGTATACAGCTTGTATAACAGTGTAAATGTGCTGCCCCTCAAAATAATGGAATGCACAACCATTAATGCCTAAACTGCTGGTAACAAAAATGAGCACACCCCTAAGTGATAATGTCCAAATGGGGCCCAAATAGCCATTTTCCCTCCCTGGTATAATGTGACTCTTTAGTGGTACAAGGTCTCAGATGTGAAGGGAGAGCAGGTGTGTTAAATTTGGTGTTATCACTCTCACTCTCTCATATTGGTCACTGGAAGTTCAACATGACACGTCATGGCAAAGAATTCTCTGAGGATCTGAAAAAAAGAATGGTTGTTTACATAGAGATGGCATCGGCTATGTTGTTTACATAAAGATGGCATTGGCTATGTTGTTTACATAAAGATGGCATCGGCTATGTTGTTTACATAAAGATGGCATTGGCTATGTTGTTTACATAAAGATAGCATCAGCTATGTTGTTTACATAAAGATGGCATCGTCTATAAAGATTGCCAAGACCCTGAAACTGAGCTGTAGCACGGTGGCCAAGACCATACAGTGTTTTAACAGGTTTTGACTAAAGAAGTTGAATGCCCATGCTCAGCCTCATGTCAAGTGGTTGGCTTTGGGAGCTAGACATATGAGTGCTGCCAGCATTGCTGCAGAGGTTGAAGGGGTGGAGAATCAGCCTGTCAGAGCTCAGACCATACGCTGCACACTGTATTGTTTTCTTTTATTTTGATAAAACATGCATGTTAATTTTCTGTATTTTGAACTGCAGGTATTGGTGCTGGGTAAACTGGTTCAGGGAGTTAACATCACAATGATGATTGCATCAATTTTTAGTATATTTTTTGTGCTGATCATTGTGTACGTCAGCTGCCGAAGTCTTCCATGTTGTTCGTGCTATGACAGTATCACTGGACTTGTAAGTAGCAACATCATTAAAGGAGAGTGTGTTCAGTCATGAATGCATCACATTGTAGCACCATTCAAATTAAGCAACCATAGATTTCAATCGATCCCTAGATGAAGAAAGTGTGTATCCCCTATAAGTTATTGTGACCTTTTCAAACAATGGATAATACAGCTTTGATGCAGCTTTCCTAAGTATGCCCATGTTATACCAACACTCCGCAGTCTGCATTGGTTGCCGACCAGTTTCCGGTCACAATTCAAAGTGTTGGTTATGACCTATAAAGCCCTTCATGGCACCGGACCAGGATACCTCCGAGACCGCCTTCTGCCGCACGAATCCCAGCTACCGATTAGGTCCCACAGAGTTGGTCTTCTCCGGGTCCTGTCGACTAAACAATATCATCTGGCAGGACCAGGGAAAGAGCCTTCTCTGTGGCAGCTCCGACCCTCTGGAACCAACTCCCCCCAGAGATTAGGACTGCCCCCACCCTCCTTGCCTTTCGTAAACTCCTTAAAACCCACCTCTGTCGTCAGGCTTGGGGAAACTGAGACATCTCCCCCTTGTGCATGGTATGACTGTGTGTATGTATTTTATATATTGGGGGTTTTCTTTTTAGACTTTTTAATGTAAAACTGTTATTTTAGATTTTAAATTATTAGATTTGTTACCATGTATTGTTTTTATCACTGTTGTGAGCCGCCCCGAGTCTATGGAGAGGGGCGGCATACAAATCTAATAAATAATAATAATATGTAAAAAGAGGAGTATTTTTTCCTTGGTATGCATTTTAGAAAGAATAAGTACAATTCTGATTTTAAGATTTGTTGATTAAAGAGGATTAATTCAATTCCAAGAATGTCCCTTTAAGGGATATGTTGCAGTTTCCTGTAAATAAAAGCTTGTGAACATGATTCAAACAATATTCCTTATTGTTTCATTGTGCATTCCTTTTCTGGAAGGGATTCCTTTCCATAGTTTGTTATCAGGTTTTCCACGAGAATGATTTACAAAAATACTCTCTTGATTCATCGTGTCAGTATGCCATCTGTAAAGTAATTAAATATTATTATTATTATTTATTAGATTTGTATGCCGCTCCTCTCCGTAGACTCAGTGTGGCTCATAACAGTGATAAAAACAATACATAATGACAAATCTAATAATTAGAATCTAAAATAACAATAGTACATTTAAAACGTCTAAAAAGCAAGGAACCCCAATATAAAAAACATACATTCAGTCATATCATGCACAAAAATTACATAGGCAGGGGGAGATGTCTCAGTTCCCCCACGCTTGACGACAGGTGGGTTTTAAGAAGTTTTCGAAAGGCAAGGAGGGTGGGGGCAGTTCTAATCTCTGGAGGGAGCTGATTCCAAAGGATCGGAGCCGCCACAGAGAAGGCTCTTCCCCTGGGTCCCGCCAGATGACATTGTTTAGTCGACAGGACCCGGAGAAGGCCAATTCTGTGGGACCTAACCGGCCACTGGCATTTGTGCGGCAGAAGGAGTTCTCGCAGATATCCTGGTCCGGTGCCATGAAGGGCTTTATAGGTAATGACCAACACTTTGAATTTTGACTGGAAATATGATGAGAAATATGACATATATTTATTTGCTGACATTTCACAGAGTCACAGAGCAACTCTATGTGATGTCCAACTAAACATAAATCCCACATAAACACTGTATTCCAATAAGAGGCAATTAAAACAGTAATATATAAGTTCAAAAGGTGGGAGAGATTTTTCAAGATGCTCACCGACCTCAAGGTTGCATGTTTTTACTGCAATCTCCAAGTGAGTTGGCAGAGTTAGGGCTAATCTTAGATGAAACTAGTGTCTGTTTATTTAAACATGTGCAATATAACTGTTTAATTTTAGGATTGTCTACAATTGCCCAATGGCATAGCCAAATGCATATATTTAAAATACCAAAATGATATTTTATTTATTTTATTTATTTATTTATTGAATTTGTATGCCGCCCCTCTCTGTAGACTCGGGGCAGCTAACAACAGTAGCAAAAAAACAGCATGTAAATCCAATACTAAAACAACTAAAAAACCCTTATTGTAAAACCAAACATCCATCCATACATACAAACATACCATGCATGAATTGTAAAGGCCCAGGGGGAAAGAATATCTCAGTTCCCCCATGCCTGATGGCAGAGGTGGGTTTTAAGGAGCTTACGAAAGGCAAGGAGGGTGGGGGCAATTCTAATCTCTGGGGGGAGTTGGTTCCAGAGGGCCGGGGCCGCCACAGAGAAGGCTTTTCCCCTGGGCCCCACCAAACGACATTGTTTTGTTGACGGGACCCGGGGAAGGCCCACTCTGTGGGACCTAACCGGTTGCTGGGATTCATGCGGCAGAAGGCGGTCTCGTGCCATGAAGGGCTTTATAGGTGATGACCAACACTTTGAATTGTGACCGGAAACTGATCGGCAACCAATGCAGACTGCGGAGTGTTGGTGTTACAAGGGCATTTTTGGGAAAGCCCATGATTGCTCTCGCAGCTGCATTCTGCACGATCTGAAGTTCCCGAACACTTTTCAAAGGTAGCCCCATGTAGAGAGCATTACAGTAGTTGAGCCTCATGGTGATGAGGGCATGAGTGACTGTGAGCAGTGACTCCCAGTCCAAATAGGGCTGCAACTGGTGCACCAGGCGAACCTAGGTAAATGCCCCCCTCGCCACAGCTGAAAGATGTTTCTCTAATGTGAGCTGTGGATCGAGGAGGACACACAAGTTGCGAACCCTCTCTGAGGGGGTTAATGATCCCCCCCCCCCAGATAATGGACAGACAGATGGAGTTGTCTTTGGGAGGCAAAACCCACAGCCACTCCGTCTTATCAGGGTTGAGTTTGAATCTGTTTGCACCCATCCAGACCCCAACAGCCTCCAAACACCGGCACATCACTTCCACTGCTTCACTGACTGGACAAAGGGTGGAGATTTAGAGCTGGGTATCATCTGCATATTGATTGTATTGGGCCTCATGTTTAAGCTCTTTAAAGATTTCCAAGAGCTTGTATATGATTCCTATGTTGCTATTTTATTTTGAATCTTAGTTTTATTACAGCATACTGTTCAACCACTTTTTTTTATTAAGTGAAGTGTGCAATATAATACTTTATGGCTACATTCTGGCATCAGTTTGATCCATAGGCAAGCCTGTTTTAATATTTCACATTCTCATTCTTAGGAGCATCTAAAAAACAATGAAGACCAGTTACAAACTACAGAATTAGTCTGCCTTTCACATGGTATGTTGGGTCTTCTTTTTTTTTAGAACTTCAGTGTTAAATTGTATTAAAAATACAAGAAATGTTTGACTTTGCCACATGTGATTGATTTATTACATTCTTCCATTACAGATCAAGAGGACAAAATTTTTAATTGTCCAGTAAAACTTCCACAAACAAATACAGAAACAGATTATGAAATAAGTGAAATAACTAACCCTCCCCCATACATCAGGTTGACTTAGAAATAAATTTCATAAGGATTTCATGAACAGATTCTTTATAATAAAAAAAGTAATAAATGTGTACAATTTGTAAAGAAATTTTAAAAGACTGTCTTCAACAGATCCTGAAAATAGAGATGTTAACATTATTGTTTATCCGTTCATCTACATGTACACCTTCAAATGTATGGATTTACTTATGTACAAAAATGTTTTATTACAAAAATAAAGTGGTATTTAAATTTCTTGAGTTAGAAACCCTGATACTCTGAAAAGGTCTCCACAGAAAGAGTTATTTTCTGTACTGAAAATTGGCTGCATAATCACAAAGCAGATTCTATGGCAAACTTCATTTTTTTAAACTCCCAGCAGAGAGTTTACAAAAAAATCTCCATTTAACAACTCTGGTATGGAAAACGTAGACTGATGTTTCCTAATGTTATCACCGCTAAGATCTTGGGTGCTAAAATTTGCAAATCTCAGATGCCTAGGTTTGAAAAAATTGAGTTAGCTCAGAAGTCTTCAAACTTGGCAACTTTAAGACTTGTGGACTTTAACTCCCAGCATAGCTGGCTGGAGAATTCTAGGAATTGTATTTGTATTTATTAGATTTGTATGCCGCCCCTCTCCGAAGACTCAGGGCGGCTAACAACAATATGAAAAGACAATATAAACAAATCTAATATTAAAAATAATCTAAAAACCCCCAATTTAAAGAACCACTCATACATACAAGCATACCATGTATAAATTCTATAAGCCTAGGGGGAAGGGAAATTTCAATTCCCCCATGCCTGACGACAGAGGTGGGTTTTAAGGAGCCTGCAAAAGGCAAGGAGGGTGGGGGCAACTCTGATATCTGGGGACAGCTGGTTCCAGAGGGTCGGGGCCACCACAGAGAAGGCTCTTCTCCTGAGTCCCACCAAACGACATTCCTTAGTCGACGGGACCCAGAGAAGGCCAACTCTGTGGGACCTAACTGGTCGCTGGGATTCATGCGGCAGAAGGCGGTCCTGGAGATATTCTGGTCCGATGCCATGAAGGGCTTTATAGGTCATAACCAACACTTTGAATTGTGACCGGAAATTGATCAGCAACCAATGCAGACTGCGGAGTGTTGGTGTAACATGGGCATACCTAGGGAAGCCCATGATTGCTCCTGCAGCTGCATTCTGCACGATCTGAAGTTTCCGAACACTTTTCAAAGGTAGCCCCATGTAGAGAGCATTACAGTAGTCGAACCTCGAGGTGATGAGGGCATGAGTGACTGTGAGCAGTGAGTCCTGGTCCAGATAGGACCGTAACTGGTGCACCAGGTGAACCTGGGCAAATGCCCCTCTCGCCACAGCTGAAAGATGTTTCTCTAATGTGAGCTGTGGATCGAGGAGGACGCCCAAGTTGCGGACCCTCTCTGAGGCGGTCAATAATTCCTCCCCCAGGGTTATGGGTGGACAGATGAAATTGTCCTTGGGAGGCAAGACCCACAGCCACTCTGTCTTATCTGGGTTGAGTCTGAGTTTGTTGACACCCATCCAGACCCCAACAGTCTCCAGCCACCGACACATCACTTCCACTGCTTCGTTGACCGGACAATTGAAGTCCATAAGTCTTAAAAGTTGCCACGTTTAAGGACCCCTGAGCTAGATGGAGCTGAAAAATGTTCCCTCCCCATTGGAGGCCCCCAATGTCAGGAAGCAAAGCATCGTTGTTCTGGAGGTCATTGTCTGGCAATGCTAGAGGCAGTTCCTGGGAATGGGCTTTTGTGGGAATTCCAAATGGAAGAGGGCTTGTTAAAGGCAAATTCTGCAAGAGCCAGCCATTTGTTTTACAGGTGGTCCTTGGGTTATGATGGTAATTGGGAACAAATTATGTGAAGTGAAACATCACATGACCTCATACTTAGCACTTGCAATACAGTCCCCATTGCCAAGTTAATCCAATTTCAGGCAATGACCAACCCCAATTCAAGCCAGTCTTGGCTTCATTGTTTCCTGTCTTGAGTCTTCGTAAGGGATTGCCCTCCTCTTGAACTCCTCTCTGTTCTCTCGGGCTCAATGATAGGAGCCTCCCGAAAATTCAATGGTACAAATTTCAGACACACACACGTTTGAAAATTCAAAACTATGTTCTTTATCCAAAAATTCAAAATAAACTAAGCACTCTTTTTGTATTGCAAAGAGCACTTGTCCCAAAACAACCAGGTAGTCTGTACAATTAACCTTAAGCAGTCATTAAGTACTTAGCTAGCAGCTGTGGAGAAACTTCACACCCCTTCTTCTTCCAATGAAGTGAGACACACACACATGTTGCTCTGCTTTGGTTTCAAAGGCGTGAAAAAGCAACAAAGTCCAGCACACAAGATTCCTGACGAAACTGCAACAGATATTCTTCCACAATGGCCAAATCCACATGCTGCTATTTATAGCAGCAGCCCTAATTACTGGAGCCCCACCCAAACACAGGTGGCCTCCCTTATTTCCTGTAATATGTTCTTACTTGGTCTCTTCTACGCATAATTCTGTGCTTGCGTGGATCCAAAATGTCATCATCTGAAGCAATAGAAGATAAGGGAGATTGACTGCCTTGGCTGTGTGCCAAGCCCTCCTCTGCCGAGTCACTCCCACCTTCTTCTTTGTCCGAGGAAACTAAACTCTGAACTGATTCTGTCGGCAATAACACATGTTGTGACATGTTGAAGTTTCCCCTGCATCCACCTCCCCATTCCCTGGGGCAGGAGCTGGGCCAGAGCCAACCACAACACTCTCTATCTCTCCCGCCCCTTAATTTTTGCCCTCTTGGCTACTCTGAACACATTGGCACTCTTTGGTGGCAGTGGCAACACTGGAGCTGAAGTAGAGGCAGTTCTATCTGACTCCACGACCAGCCAGCAATTAAGAGTTCAATTAACACTAAAACACAGAGTTGGGAACTATAATAGTCGATTGTACAAGCAAACCTGTTGAAAACCACAAATTAAAGCAAAGAATGTCTGTCGACTGCCAAAATTCAAAGTGAGTGGCAAAACTGATAGTGGCTGTTCCAAAACACAGTTGTAACTTAAAACCTTTAATTTGGCTGAAGCAGAAATACTCACAGCCTTCTCAAAACTATATTTGACTGCAGCAATATTTGAGAGGGGGGAAACTGAACTTTCTCTTTCCCTCTTGTAGTTAGAATGGTTGACCTATCCAGATTCCTAAGAGGTCAGTATGGGGCGAGTACAAGTGCACTAGAGTGCCTTCCGTCCCCTGTCCTATTGCTCTCCTATATCTCCTATACCTTTCTTCTATTCCTATATCTCTTCTTCTATTCTTTCATTGACATGTTCTATTACTATACCTTCTTTTCTATTATTTCTTAAATATATTTTACTATGAGTATCTCCTCTATAACCTTTATCATGTATTTTACTATGTGTATATAGATATACAGTGGTCCCTCGATTTTCGCGGGTTCAAACTTTGCGAAACAGCTATATCACGGTTTTTCAAAAATATTAATTAAAAAATACTTTGTGGTTTTTTTCTCTATACCAGTTTTTCCCGCCCGATGTCATACGTCATCGGCAAACTTTCGTCCGCCTTTAATAAATATTTTTTTTAATAAACTTTAATAAATAAACATGGTGAGTAATAATCTAAATGGTTGCTAAGGGAATGGGAAATTGCAGTTTAGGGGTTTAAAGTGTTAAGGGAAGGCTTGTGATACTGTTCATAGCCAAAAATAGTGTATTTACTTCCGCAACTCTACTTCGCGGAAATTCGACTTTCGCGGGCAGTCTCGGAACGCATCCCCCGCGGAAATCGAGGGAACACTGTATACCCATTAAAACCCTCATTGTGTATTGGACAAAATAAATAAATAAATAAATAAAATAGTTAGAAATGTTGATTTCCTGCAAAGGGAACCTCCCAGTCTCTTCCCCTTTTAAACACACTGTGATTACACACTGCTCACAGCAGTATGCAAGGCCTCTCTCTACATCCGGGTACCTGCTCGTCTCCCACGCATTCTTCTTACCCGTGCACTAAAATAGGATCCACAATGTCCCTCTCTTCATCAGACCCAGACAAGGGCCTAGCTGGGTATTCTATATTCTCTGCAGGACCCTCAATCTCTATCCCTTCCTCACCATCACTATTTGACTCATCTGATAGCCCCAAGGGCCTATGATGCAAGGGACCCAGTTCCTCCTCTCCAGAGTCTGTGATTAAAGGAGCTGGCTGTGATCCAACCACAACAGCTGCCTGAGGTCTTCAATCTCAGTCACCTGCTGCCATCATAGAAAGATTTAAGACAATCACTTCAAGAATGAAAGGTTCAAGATAGAGTTTAATGTAGATGATCCTCAACTGTTAATTTAGTGATCATTTGAAGTAACATCACTGAAAAAAGTGATTTAGGACCATTTTTCACACTTAAGACCATTGCAGCTTCCCCAGAGTCGTGTGATTTACATTCAGATGCAGAACAGGTTCATATTCATGATGGTTGCAGCTTCCCAGTGTCATGTGATCATCTTTTGTGACCTTCTGAGAAGCAAAGTGAATGGGGAAGCCAGATTCACTTAACAACCGTATTACTAATTTAACAACTGCAGTGATTCACTTAAGAAATGTTTCAAAAAGTCATAAAATGGGACAGAATTCACTGGACTAAAGTTCTCACTAAGCAACAGAACGTCTGTGCTCAATTGTGGTCATAAGTCGTGGACTTTCTGTATTCACTAGTAGTGTAACAAATTCAGGTTATTTGCAATTAAACTTTGTGAAAAACAGACTACAGAAAAGGAATGTTATTTAGTAGCATTTATTCATTTACAATGCGGTACTAGTTTGATAGACGACGAACCTTCATTTGAAGGGGAAGGCAAAGCAAATTATATTAGAGAAAAATAAACTAAAAAGCACTTTGCATTAAAAATAGTTATCTGTATGGTAATCCTATAAAAATAAATTGTTCTGAAACAATGTTATGAAGCTGAACTGTATCAATATTATGATACTGTTATTTATATTTGTTCAAAGGTGTTTTTTTTTACTAATAAGAGGTAATGAAGCTCTTACATCATTAGTGAATCTTCTACACTTTTTAAAAACATGGATTATACAGATGAAGCAAGCAGGTAAATTCTCAATAGAGTAATCTCATTTGAAAAATATTTTAAGAACATTTCATTAAATAAACTCTTAAAAAGATTATTCATGGACAGTACGTAAATTGAAATTATAATTAAGGCTTAAAATGATTATTACAAAAATCCCTTATTTCAAACATAAACAGCCTTCCATATTTGCTATGCAAATAAACAATACACAAATGACTGGGAGGAAAAATCTAAAAATTCTCAATACAATCCATTTACACATTTGGCCAACCATGCAAATATACTGCATTCTCTGTGTTTTATTCTGTTTTAAGGTGCAAACAACATATTTTTAATCTACAATGTTACAATCTTATACAACAGTATATTAACTTGCAATATAATACATATAATATGAATTTACTATATATAACTATATTTAACTTTTGCAGGATACAAAATATAAAACCCTTTTAAGAACTTTCACTTTTGAGGAACAGACATTATAGGTTAATGACATTTAGGCCATTGTTCTTTTAAACATTAATAAGTAACACCGATACTATTTTTTTTTTAAAAATCCCTTAGTCTCATGGCTTATGCTCCCAAAACATTAACGCAAAATTGAACGTACAGGACGAACAGAACCTCAGTTCTATTAAGTTTAGATATAACACCCATTAAACATATTAAATGGATAGGAATAAATCCTTACAGAATTCACATACAGGTGGACCAATTAATAAACTCTTACCATCATAACTAATTAATCAACGCTTCATTTAAAAGAATTTTAAATGGCCAAATTTCCAATGCTACGTATGCTAACAGTTCAGATAAGCACTATTCCAATTATTATTAGCTATTTTGGTTTTCCTACTGAGTTAAAGAAAAGTACAAATGTAACATGATGTATAAATGGTTTTTGCTTTCCTAAGAGTCAAGCACAATGTGTTAATGAGGTAGCATTAACTACTCCATTAATTAAGAGCAGCAATGTCTAGTATAGCTGTTGAGATGAGTTGGACCTTTCATTTGCGAAATGTGTCCTGCACAAGCTTACTGAATGGTTTTAGGAAGAAAATGTCTGGGCATTTTTGTATTTCATTCAAAAATGAAGAATGTCTTTTTCCCTTGAACCGTTTTATGACTGTCCAAAAACATACATAAATAAAAACCAATAAAAACGTATAAAAATGACTGCTTTTAACAGAAAGTTGTGGATATCTATTTATATGACCTATATACAAATCTAAAGCTCCACTTAAGAAATGAGCTGAAAGTTTGCACCATGATCACTGCTTTGCCAAAAGAAAGTCTTTAAAGTTGTGCAACTTATGCATTGATCATCAGATGGCCTTGCTCATGTCTTCAGTATTTGCTAGGAGCGTTTATGTGCAAAATAATTAAGATAAAAATTTTTAAGAGCCCTTTCAGCAATTTCTGAGCACCAATTTTACATAATCTTACAATTTTCCCTATTTTCTGCCATCCCTTCCATATTTTAATTGTTAAATGATATAAGCAGCGGTATCTTTGTATGATGTTAATATTTCAACTATTTTAAAATAAATGGCAGGAAACCAGGCAATTTTGGCTAGCACTTGTTTATGATTTATTAAATGTGCTATGGATTCTGCAGTGTTAAATACTTGAATTTAGAAGTCCAGTTTTTAATCTTCAAATCAAGGGTAATGTTTTGTCTTGTGAGGAGGATGCACATATCTACCAGTAGTAATACTGCAAATAGTTTGTAATACACAGTCTATTAAATAGAGAAAATATAGTGATTTAAGACTTTTTCAAAGTGTGGATTGCTTACTTTTTACTTCATTCTTCTAGCTTCCAGTTTTACTGGAAGGTATGGGAAAAAAGGCAAAAGGCCAGAAAAGCAAAGTTGAATGATCTAATGAAAACTTTTGTTGAACTTAATGGAATCTCTACTAATAGATGTGCTTCTAAAGCAATGTAACCATCTTACAAGAATAAGCTGAAATTTTCAGTATTATTTCCAATAATATACAGGAGATTCACATTCTTTTCCTCTTACTTTGAAATATATAATAATTATATGGAACATTATGGGAATAAACATCATTTATTGAGGGAGAGGGAGAGAGAGATAGAGAGAGAGTGAGTGAGTTTTAGGAACATTCAACAAAAGCAATACAATCAGAAATTAAAATTAAAAAAAGTCTGACTATATAATTTATTTCTAAAATTAATGAATTAAAAAAAATAAATGGGAAGAAATTAAGGGCAAAAGTTTGTAATTTATTTATTTATTAGATTTATTTAATAGTAATAGTTTATTCATATTGAACCTTCCTTCCATTGTATTTTCATAAAATTGTGTACCAAGAATTATAAATTTAAACTGATTTTTTGGCCTCCATAGAAAAATATTCTTACAGTGTTTTCCCCAAAATAAGACAATGTCTTATATTGTTTTGAACCTTGAAATAAGTGCTTGTCCTTGTTGCCATGCACTAAAAAGTCCTATTGGGGTTATTATCAAGGTACTGTATGTCTTATTTTGGGGAAAACAGGATATACTGAACAATAAAGGCAGAGATCTGAGTTAATACATTTTAAAATATCCAGAGTTTGGAAAAAAGCTCTCAAAACTAAGAGACCATTTTTTCTGTAAAACAATCTATTTGTACAGATTAAAAAAATTTCTAAAACCAAAAATAATTCCCTAAACATTATAATTACTTAGACGCTACAGCTTTCTAAGTGCACATACTAAATTTCTACATATAAAAGGACTGAATAAAGTGCCCAGCAGAAGATAATTCTTATTAAATCAAAACACTGCACATTCTTAAAGCACTGGCAAAGAGAATAATACAATGTTGAATGCAATTATACTGTAAGTTAACACCAACATGGCATCGTAGGTTTCGGTTCTGGTTTCAAGTGAATTGTAGTATCCGGTAACTGACAAAGCATGAGTGGTTTGTGGCTCTTCAGCTTATGAGCCAATGTCATAAATATGGCTTCCACGTGATCATTGTCATTTGGGTTTTTAGCAGAAGTTTCAAACAGTGGCATACCATGAGTGTCAGCAAATTTCTGAGCCACATCTGTAGGCACCTGAATCGCATTCCTTAGGTCGCATTTGTTTCCAACCAAAATCCGAGGTATTTCATTGGTGATCAAATGTTGCTTGCACTCTTCAATCCAAAGTGGCATACTGTGAAAGCTAGCAATATTTGTCATGTCATATACAAACACAACTGCATGTACGTTCCTGTAATAATGCTGCACCATGCTCTTCCTAAAACGTTCCTGTCCTGCTGTATCCCAGAGCTGAATCTAGAGGTGGGAAGTGAAGAAATGTGAGTAAGACCATACAAATATAGATACATGTCAATCGATCAATGCAAACTTCAAATGGACAAGTGATGATGGCATATTTATAGTACCTGTCTAAATAAAAACATATTTTCAATATCATTTCTATTAATAGAATAGAATAGAATTTTTATTGGCCAAGTGTGATTGGACACACAAGGAATTTGTCTTGGTGCATATGCTCAGTGTACATAAAATAAAATATACATTTGTCAAGAATCATGTGGTACAACTCTTAATGATTGTCATAGGGGTCAAATAAGCAATGAAGAAGCAATATTAATAAAAATCTTAGGATATAAGCAACAAGTTACAGTCATACAGTCAACATGGGAGGAAATAGGTGATAGGAATGATGAATAGAATGGAATTTTATTGGCCAAGTGTGATTGGACACAACAAGGAATTTGTCTTGGTGCCTATGCTCTCAGCGTGCATAAAATAAAATATACATTTGTCAAGAATCATGTGGTACGTACAACACTTAATGATTGTCATAGGGGTCAAATAAACAATAAAGAAGCAATATTAATAAAAATCTTAGGATATAAGCAACAAGTTACAGTCATACAGTCAACATGGGAGGAAATGGGTGAAAGGAATGATGAGAAAAACTAGTAGAATAGAAGTGCAGATTTAGTAGAAAGTCTGACAGTGTTGAGGGAATTATTTGTTTAGTAGAGTGATGGCGTTCGGAAAAAAACTGTTCTTGTGTCTAGTTGTCTTGGTGTGCAGTGCTCTGTAGCGACATTTTGAGGGTAGGAGTTGAAACAATTTGTGTCCAGGATGTGAGGGGTCAGTAAATATTTTCCCCGCCCTCTTTTTGACTCGTGCAGTATACAGGTCCTCAATGGAAGGCAAGTTGGCAGCAATTGTTTTTTCTGCAGTTCTGATTATCCTCTGAAGTCTGTGTCGGTACTGTTGGGTTGCAGCACCAAACCAGACAGTTATAGAGGTGCAGATGACAGATGCTTTACATTTCTAATATTTTTCTAAAGATCTTGAATGATGGAATTGTCTGGAATTCTGGTAAGGGGCTGTCCAGAGCATCTCTGACAAGAGGAAACTTCAGCATCCCAATTTAAAGCAGACACATTGAATGGGTAGGATTTAATTAAAGGAGGTGTTCCTGCCAATATCAGTATACAAAACCAGATTAAATTAGCATCCTGAATTGTACCCAGAAGTCTAGCTGTAGCCTGCAGTGCTGGGTTTACATTAGAATCTCAAATTTTTCCTGCCAACAAATAACCTGCTGTATTTTGGATCAGCTGGAGTTTTGAATAATTTTCAAGGAAACGCCATTAAAGCACGCGGCAGTGATCTTAACAGGCACTGACAAGGCCATTGTTGTTAGAATATATAAATTTTATGAGCCAGTCATGTATGTGAGATGGGCAACTATATAAATTAAAAACAAATATTTTATTTTATTTATTTATTCGATTTTTATGCCGCCCTTTTCCTTAGACTCAGGCTGGCTTACAACATGTTAGCAATAGCACTTTTTAACAGAGCCAGCCTATTGCCCCCACAATCCCGGTCCTCATTTTACCCACCTCGGAAGGATAGAAGGCTGAGTCAACCTTGAGCCGGTGATGAGATTTGAACCGCTGACCTTCAGATCTACAGTCAGCTTCAGTGGCCTGCAGTACAGCACTCTACCTGCTGCGCTACCCTGGCTCATAACGCATAATGCAGACCCGGATTATGGGGGCAATATGCTGACTCTGTTGAAAAGTGCTATTGCTGTAAGCCACCCTGAGTCTAAGGAAAAGGGCGGCATAAAATAATCGACTAAATAAATAAAATAAATAAAGAGTAAATTTTAAAAATTGGAAATCGCTGATCTATAATTAATACTTTGACTGAAATAGCAAAAAGTTGCTTTTTGGTGGAGAAACAATTTTGTCAGTCATTATAAATGCCTTTATCCAGTAATTCAAGGCACTGCTGCCGGGCATTCTTGGGGCAAATACATTGGTAGGCAATGGAACAGGGGTCCCAAGTTTAAGGCCCTATTGGTGAAAAAAAGGAGAACCTCTGCATTAGGTAATTTTGCCTGTGTCAGTGGTTAGAGTCATAGTTCCCTCTAAGCTGAGCAGTGAGCAATCGCTCACTTAAAAATCATCATCAACTCAGAGTTTTCCAAACCTGCCCAGAAGCCGAGAGGGAAAGAGTGAGAGGGAAGGAGAGAGAGAGGAAGAGAGGAAGAGAGAGAAACAGATAGAAAAAAGAGAGGAAGGAAAAGAGAAAGAAAAATAATGGGAGTAAGGGAGAGAGAAAGAAAATCAAAATCCAGTTTGAAACTAGCTCAACTATTTAAGTGGCATTTTGATATTGATAGAGTTTCCCTATTATGAGCTCACTGTTATAGACACACAGTACAGTATTTTATTTTGAAATTCTCTGAGGCAAAAAAGGGTGGGTTTTTAATTTGTTTGTTTGTTTGTTTATTTATTTATTATTTCTGTGCCGCCCAGTCCCGAAGGGACTGCCGCTCAGACATTATACTTTTCCGCCCACCCCAAAAAAAAATTAGAGGGAACACTGGTTAGAGTGCAATAGTGCAAGCTACTTCTGCTGATTACTGACTGCCAGCAGTTTGGCAGATCGAATCTCAGAAAGCTCAAGGCTGACTCAGCCTTCCATCGTTCCTAGGTCAATAAAATGAGGACCCAGATTGTTGGGGGCAATATACTTCCTCTCTGTAAACCGCTTAGAGAGGGCTGTAAAGTAATAATAATAATAATAATAATAATAATAATAATAATAATAATAATAATAATAATAATATAATTAGATTTGTATGCCGCCCCTCTCCGCAGACTCGGGACGGCTCACAACGATAATAACAATGTGCAATGTAATATATAAAAGAAATTATCTTAAAACCTGACATTTAAAAACCATACAGAAGCATACCATACATAAAACTATATAAATCTGGGGGAGATGTCTCAATTCCCCCATGCCTGGCAATATAGGTGGGTCTTAAGCAATTTACAAAAGACAAGGAGGGTGGGGGCAGTTCTGATCTCTGGGGGGAGTTGATTCCAGAGGGCTGGGGCCGCCACAGAGAATGCTTTTCCCCTGGGGCCCTCCAGACGACATTGTTTAGTCGATGTTCCCGGGAGAAGACCAACTCTGTGGGACCTTATCGGCCGCTGGGATTCGTGCGGCAGAAGACGGTCCCGAAGGTATTCTAATCTGAATACCTCCGGGAAGCAGTATATAAATCTAAATGCTATTGCTACTACTCAAGTCATACAGAATTTCTCATTTTGTCTCCTTTGGAAACAAAATCACAAGGTACATCAAGCCAAACGGTGAGGCACAATTGTCACAATTTCGTCTTCTGTGACGTTGACATCAACTTTTTTTGTTTTTGTTTGTTTTGTCATGTATGTATTGGTGGTATACAAAGATATAATGATTATTATATGATCTCTGATTATTATGTATACTGATTATACATGATACTAGTAAAAGAGAAACATTAGGACAGGGGATGGAAGGCACCCTGGTGCACTTCTGCATGCCCATTACTGACCTCTTAGGAATCAGGAGAGGTCAACAGTGGATAGTCTAAGGGTAAAGTTTTTGGGGTTAGGTGATGATACTACAGAGTCTGGTAGTGAGTTCCATGCATCAACTACTTGGTTACTAAAATTGTATTTCCTGCAGTTGAGTTTAGAGCGGTTTATTTTAAGTTTGTATCTGTGTGCTCGTGTGTTGCTGTGGTTGAAACTGAAGTAGTTGTTGACAGGAAGGACGTTGCAGCAGATGGGCTATGCTTAAGTCGTGTTTAGCCCTGCTACTATGCTCGGGTCTGTATGACTCCAAGTGAAATTTGAGACCTGTAGATTATTTGTCATGCGGATCTGAAACTTGTGATTAATTGACTTTTCCTCATTTGAGGGGTTCTTACTATGAGTATGGGTTTTGTTTACTTTTTGCTACATCCAAAACGGTACAAGTGAATAGTAAATGCGAACACAAGAGCAGGGTTAGAATAGATAGAATAGAATTTTATTGGCCAAGTGTGATTGGACACACAAGGAATTTGTGTTTGGTGCAGATGCTCTCAGCCTACATAAAAGTAAAAGATACATTAGGGAAAGCAAGTAGGATGCTTGGCTGCATAGCTAGAGGTATAACAAGCAGGAAGAGGGAGATTATGATCCTGCTATATAGAGTGCTGGTGAGACCACATTTGGAATACTGTGTTCAGTTCTGGAGACCTCACCTACAAAAAGATATTGACAAAATTGAAGGGGTCCAAAGACGGGCTACAAGAATGGTGGAAGGTCTTAAGACATGATCGTAACATTTAAATGTGTTAAAAGATTAAATAAGGTCCAGAAGGGAAGTGCTTTTAATAGGAAAATGAACACAAGAACAAGGGGACACAATCTGAAGTTAGTTGGGGGAAAGATCAAAAGCAACATGAGAAAATATTATTTTACTGAAAGAGTAGTGTAGATCCTTGGAACAAACTTCCAGCAGACATGGTAGATAAATCCACAGTAAGTGAATTTAAACATGCCTGGGACAAACATATATCCATCCTAAGATAAAATACAGAAAATAGTATAAGGGCAGACTAGATGGACCATGAGGTCTCTTTCTGCCGTCAATCTTCTATGTTTCTATGTCAAGAATCATGTGGTACAACACTTAATGATTGTTATAGGGGTCAAATAAGCAATGAAGTTAAGCCGAGGTAGTTCTAAGCTTTGTAAACCTAGGATTGTAAGTTTAGTTCCTCACACTGAGCAACCAGGGTTTATCAGCGCGGAAACGCTGGCTCCCATTTCAAACTCCTTCGCGTTCGGCTGGTGGGCCAAACCGGGGGTCGCGGGGGGGGGGGGGGAGAAAAGGGGCTCCCGGCTCACCGTTAACTTTCCCCGCCCAGAGTTTCATCCGCCCCCAGCCAACCCGGATGACGGCGAGGGAGGGAAAGAAGGGACCGGAGTCCCATCTGGGGAGAACCAGAAGCAGCGGCCCGCCAACTTTTGGCTCACCTTGATTCTCTCGTCGTCGATGTCGAGGGCTCGCTCGCGGAAGTCCACCCCGATCGTCGCTTCGGTGCGTTCGGGAAAGCGGCCCGCGCAGAAGCGGTAGGTGAGGCACGTCTTCCCTACGTTGGAGTCCCCGATCACGATGATCTTGAAAATACGGGAGCGCGCGGGCGGCAAAGACCCGGGCCCCGCGTAGCTGCTCGACAGGCTCAGCTCCAGAGACGACTCCACGTCGGCCGCCATCGGACGCTGCCGCCTCCTTCTCCTCCTCCCTCAGGCCCGCCCGGAAACTCGGCTCGGGGCGCCAAGCTTTCCTCAGCGCCAACTGCCTAGCGCGCTTTGCAGCCACCGGCATCCACGAAGCCACTCGGGGGGCGGGGCTACGGAAGCTGGGCGGGGCAAGGCCGCGACGTTCCAGGCACGAGCGTCGCTGCTTCCTTCTTCTCCATAGGAAAAGCGGCCGCGGCCGCGACTTGGCTTAAGATACCGCGAGAGTGGGAGGACGGGACGGGACACGGGGAGGGGGAGAATAGTTCTGTCGGCTGCAGGCAAAGCACGCGCGTCTCTGCCATTCCCGCAGGTGGAGCTGCGCGCGCACCTGCTATTTTCGCGGCCCGGTTACAAGCAGGCCGTGGCCCAGGACTGGGCTGTGGTGTTGGGGAACGTCCTACTGTAGAGCAACGCTACGGCAGTAAGCGCTTGCCTTGAATTCGAGCGCTGCCTAAATTTGGGGAAGCAATAAAACGGGTGCAAGAAAATACGGTAAATCCGTTGGGATAGGAAAGTGACCTCGGAAAGGGACTTTTTCTTAGTTGGGAGTGCTTCAGTGGTTTGAACATCAGTTGTCGGCCAGCGGCAGCAGCTTGTGCTTCCTTTGTGCATGTATGTATATGTGACATACGTACATATCTATACTTATACACATATGTATTGAGTAACCATACTCAAAGCAGCACGAAGCCAATAACTTCAGCCTGATGATGGCGAATGTGATTTCCCCAAAACATCACAAAGACACTCAAAATATTAGACGGGAAAAACCCAAACTCACAACAATCTACATACATATAGCGGTGAAAATCTACGAAAATAAATATATGGTCGATTTTCTATTGAAACCATAACAAGGTCGAAATAGACCTATACTAAATCATAGTATTAATGTAAATAGATAGATCTATACTGAATCATAGTGTATAGTAGTGCTAATCCATAAAATAATAACTGAAAAATACAGATTTAACGGGATATAAAGCCTATTGCACACCATCACTAGAACTGCGATGAAGCATAGAGCAGTTCTGGCAATTGAGTCCTTGGAGAGGGACGGCATATAAATCCAATTAATAAATAAAATAAATACAATCTGCCCCTATAAATGATAAATTACTCCTTTCATTTCCCCCCTTCATTTGTTTCATTGCAGAAAAAGCAAAAACAAGATGCCTCATTCCAATTATAATATGTAACTTTCACATGAAAAATGGATTTCATTTAAATAAAGCTTAATTCCAGGCAACTTAAATGTTTCTTGGCAACAAGGGAGTCTTTCTGGGACACTATGAATACCGAATTTACCATATTTTACAGGGATTTCTTGATGGATTTTATTGGTGAAGTGACCAACTCTGACCCAACTTAATTGAGATCTGCCAAGATTTGATAGGTACTACCACCTGGATGGACAGGAAGCCTTTTCATTATTCAAATCTTAAAAGCGTAACAATCCAAATTCTTAACTTTTCATTATGATTTGCACATAGCTATAATATTTGTATTTATCAGAGCTGTAGTGCAAGAATCTAAAATTTAGAAAATAATTTTATATTTGAGCACAGAATCTTCAACTACACTTTATATACATCCATTCCTACCAGTTGCATGTGAAAAAAAGGTTAACTTTAAACTAGGGTTTATTTTCTCTATGAAGGTGACTAAATATACAAGCATTATCAAGAATGGAATTTTCCCTATGTATTTCCCTTATTTATATGATGAAATTTATCTTATTTATCCAATAACTTTAAATTATACTCTATTCCTGCTTCCCAGGAACATTAACTAGTTATATGAGATGATCATCTCATTTTAAATTACTCTTGGAAATTCATTAAAAAAGCTATTACAAATACTCAGTACTGTATTTGTTTCTGCAAAATGAAACAGCATATTTTTTGTACCTCTTTCTGTATTTTTATAAAAATGCTATGAAGCTTTAGGGATCCTTTTTTCATTTTCCAAATTTAAGACATTATAGAAGACAGTTCACTGGCAAAATTATCTGTCTTGATGACATTGTAGGCTATAAAAAAGCCTGGGCTATAATATACCTTTTATTGTAAGTATAAAGAAAATGACAGCTTGGAAAGAGTTGCTACAGAATTTCTGATGTGTGGTCATTTTATATTATCAACTATCATTGGAGAAAGAAAAAGGGTTCAAATCAACCCTCATGTAAAACTTTATCCTTTTGTCAGTATGTTTTTTAAGCTAAAAATGCAGAATGGTTGCAGTGTAGTTTCATGGCTACTGGCAATATTTGTTACTGTAACATTAACAGTAAGAAATTTGTATCACCAACTAATCATAATAAAGTTACCAAGATTTTTGAACTGAGAGGCTTTACCCTTTGATTCTCATTTTGTATTAATATAATTAATACAGTATGTTTGGGTTAATCCCAGAAAAGATTTTTCTCAGATATATTGGGCCCATGGAGGGCGAGATTAACCATAGGGGCCATACTATTTTGTTAGATGCACGTATATCAAAAGATGAAGGTTCTAGACAAATGATCAGTCAATACTTTTAAATTGTTCTTATCACAGAAAGAGTAATGATATCTCTAAAGAGATGTACAACAATGAAAATCACAAAGTGTTAGCTGTTTGATTTTTTTTTCCATACTGGCATTTGTTTTTAGCATTTTCTACACTGTACTTTAGAATTTCTGATTGTAAATTTGCTAATTCATATAAATTTGCATGATCTTTGTGGGATAGTATATCTCACAGAGGTATTTACTACTAATTCGAGCACCCATGATTGCCAAGTTGCAAATCACTGTTCACAATGGCAGTCATTATGGTTAGCTTTATTGAAGGAGAGGAGGGAGGGCGGGGGAGTAGTGTCTCCAAACACTGTCGCATTATGCATTGTGGGATTTCACCAACACCAATATAAATCTTTTAATGATGTTACTCTGAACTTGCACTACATCTCCTGACAGCAGTTCTCAAATTCTATAGTCACACAACTGTTTTTTAAAACATTTTATTGCATTATATTTGGTACCTTATGTTTGACAAAAGAAATTACATCTGTAACTGCAGGGATAAGAAGCTGGTCTGTTATTGAAAAAAAATCTTGGGCCCCTTAAAAGTTACAAAGTCATGGGCTTGCCTGAAATAACTGAGCAAGAAATATATTCTTAGAAATGTAGGGCTTCAAGTATTACAAACCTGTGACACTGTGGAAAAGTTTCAGAGGTATCTAAACTGCAGCACTTTTTTTTCCTGCATAACGTGAACAAGGCCTGCTGAGGTTTTAAACAATCTCTCAATCAGTCAAATTCATAGCCAGGAGTTCGTCTCTTAAAAATTTCAATCCATAGTTGAATGAATATCATTTATATTTTCACTGTACGTGAAAACTACATGCTGTCTTCCTAATGAGTTGGTGCCACATCACAGTGCATAATTCATTTGTTCTTGCATTACAGTTTTTTTAAAAAAAAAATTAGCCAACAATGTTGTCATTCTCATCTCCTAAACATCAATTATTTTTTTTTCCAAAACTGAATTAAAAAAAATATATTCTAACCAGTTCCTTCATTTAAAACTGTGGTGCAAGAACACCAAACTGATCACGTGCAGTGAATTTCGGAGACACAACAAGCTTACTGAACACCTTATGTTTCGTTATTTTGCTTCATATTTTTAAGTCCCAGTCTCTACAACATCATTAAATATGTGTTGCAGGTTTGTTTCCAAATAATGATTCACATTGCATACTTCCAAAGGGTAGAATCATCTCTGTATCAAAATCAGTCAGATGCTAAAGCCCCAACAACTCTTTGTGCTCAGTGAAAAGGATCCAGTGCTAAAACAGCATTTTGTTTGCTGTCTGAGATACTTCTTTCAACAAGACAAATTTAAAGTAATATTTCTGCCACACACCTGCTCCAATGGGGTGTTAAGCCTTCAGATTTCATATAAATTAGTTTAAAAATTGGGTATGTAGATAAGGGATACTTTTCAATTTTAGCAGTGCTTAGCTTTTCTTTAATTTTCTTTAATTGTGCCATCTATTTCCAGCAATACGTTACTTTATATTATATACTTCGTCAGCAGGATAAAAAAAAGTAAAACTTTGAAGGCAACGTTTTTTCCTCCTTCCATTCTCTGTAAGTTAGAACAATTCAGCAGGTGCGTGACAAAAATATTATACACCAGATACAGTCCAAAATCATTCCACTCCTTTTAAAGTTCATATTTCATTGGCCAATTCTTCAGTTTCTGCAGATATGTCTCCATTAACTGTGATCTTCATATCTTCTTCATATCCAGGGGGCATAAAAGCCAAAGCATATGGGAAAAGCTTATGACAATTTGCTCTGTACATTTCAGCTGCTTCTTTACAGTCTCCAAGGCTACCGTCATTCAATGCTTCCGATACCTCCATGCATGTCTAAAAGGAAAAAAAGTGCTTTAAAAGATCATGTATTTTAACAATTGATACAATTCTGTTAAGATGTTTGTGTATATTGTTATATGTAAGGCTTAAACATTCTTCTCCTTAGAAAATTACTAAATCTTAGTACAGTAGCACCCCTAGATACGAGCATAATTCGTTCCATAAGGGAGCTTGTATCTCGAGGCAACTCGTATATGGGACAAGTTGTTTTTCCCCTCCGAGATAACCAAAAGCAAGGATTCTTGCGCCACCTAGTGGACGCTCGGCTCGTATCCCGAATTTGAGCTTGGGAATAGAACAGAAATGTCTCTCCCCTCGTGGCTCGTATCTTGAAATACTCGCATGTAGAGCAGCTCGTATCTAGCGATACTACTGTATTATAATTTGCTGGGCTATTTTGTTTGAAATTTGAAAAGGCTGCCTGATAGGAAGACAGTATATAAATCTTTACATAAAATTTACCTGAAGATTTCTGTTCGCTAGAAATTCATCAAGTGAAGTTGCCAGTTCCACAGCTCTTTTCTGGCTTGTAGAATCCAAATAATATACCATTTTGGCAGCTAAAAACAGAAACAAAAATACTTGTCCACAGACACATTTAGATATTAAACATTTACTTTTATATTTGGGCCTGCTCTATGTTTTCACAACTATACTATATATAGACCAGTAATGGTGAACCTTTTTTCGGTTCACATGTCAAAAAGGGGTGGTCACATGCATGTGTGTCCACATCCATAATTCCATGTAGCTCCCCCTGCGTGCATGCATGACACTCCCGCTGCTCCCGGCACGTGATGGCATACCCGTTTTTCGTTCTCCCCCGACTTCAGACCCTTTCTAGGAGCCTGGGGAGGACAAAAATGGCCTTCCCCAACCCCCAGAGATTCTCCGGAAGCCAGAAATTGCCTGTTTGCCAATTTCTTCCAGTTGGGAAACAGGCAATTTTTGGCCTGTGGGTGGTGATGGTGGTGAGGAAGGCTGTTTTCGCCCTCCCCAGCTTGTAGAAAGGCTTTGAAGCCTGAGAGAGCAAAAAACCCTGGAACTTCTGGTTTAACTGGAACTTGGCAAATGGAATGTTTCCAGTCTCCAGAGGACCGGGGAGGGAGGGGGCAGGCGAGGGGTGTGTGAAGGACATTTTCACCTTTTCCAGGTGCCTAGAAAGGCTCTGGAGCTTGAGGAGAACAAAAAATGGGTCCCATTTCAATTTTAATATTAAGAATAGATATGTGACCTGAGCACTGGGTAACTTTTCTGCAGAGAAATATGTAACATTTAAGATAGAATTCAAACACTTGATTCTTCATTTGCGCTCAAAAGAATACTTACCAAAGTATGCAAAATTGATAATCATATGGTATATGTTTTGTTATAGCAATAATAATAAATATTATTAGAATATGATTATGATACTATTTTAAATACCCAAAGCTGCTGGACCCACTCCTTTTAATTCTCTCTCAGGCATGGAAGCCAGCTGACCCTGGGACAGTCACTCCTTTTCTGGACCAAATTAATGTTAGGCTCTGCAGCAAAAGCTTTTGATAAGCAAAATCCCTCATCAAGTCATGCAATGACAGCATTGCTATTAGAACTAGATGAGTACAGTACAAAAATAACCAGCCCCTGCAACCACACTGGAGAAATACTAGGAAGAACAATGATTAAAGGTACCAACTCAACAGACGTACAAAATGAAAGCAAATCATTCTAAAGAGCCTAAAGCCAATTTAAATAGAGTTAACTACATACCAGACAATCTATGTGGTAAGGAATTATAGTGCTGTTTAAGGAAAGTTTCATTGAAGTTCTTTGGATTAGTTGCCCCAAAAAGTCGATTCATTTCTTGATTCAACACTGTCCTGACCGTTTCTTGTAGATCTTTACTTTCAGAAACTATAATATTAAGAATATAGAATTAATTTCAGAGGAATCTATTAAGGCTTTAATAGCTTATTATCGGTATGTTATGCTGTTTCTCCTGTAACCCTGATTGTTCTGTTCTGCCAAATAATTATACACACTGATAACAGAATACAAGACTGCATTAAGTAGGCTTCCTTTATGTTGATAATTTCATCAATGTAATATAATTATGGGGGGGAAGAAATTTCAAAGTTTTATAAATGTCTACTTAAAAATAAAATGGAGGAAGAGAGAGTCAAAGAGGTCATGATTAAATGGGACCAAAATGTAGGCCATACGATTGAGTTAGATAAATGGGAAACTCTTTGGAACTACAATTTGAAACTAACCATCTCCTCGGCCTACAAAGAAAAGTTTTACAAAAAATTTTACTGGCAAAAGTCTACCAAGGAATATCTCCAAATTGTTGGAAGTGTAAAGACGATATTTTCATATATGGTGTTAATATTCTGTTAATATTTCTGTATTTCATCAAATATTTTAGTTCAGTAAACTGTTAACTACTGCTTACCTGGATTTATAAACAAATTTGCAGATGTTAAAATAAATTATTTTTTAAATATTATCACATAATTCTTCTCAAAGGATAAATTGAGTAAAAGAGGCAGTGGAAATATACATAGCAATAGCAAATTTTAAATGACCTTGTTCCATTAAGTTATAAATAAACTTTTAATAGCCTAAAGTATATTTTATCATACTGTGCAAGCAAAATCATTTTAAATAACTCAATAATTAGTAAAAAAGAAATCATATGTATGTGAATAAATCATTTATTTCCTTTATCAGCAAGAGCTAATTATATATATATATATCTCTTTTGGAAGTTTGATTACTAGATCATATAAGATAGCTTCATACCACTGCTGAAGAGATGTATCATACACTCATGAAGCCATGGATGATTAGGATCAATAGCAAATGCTCTCTTCACAGATTGTAGCATAAGAAGAAATTTTTCTGTATGAGACAAAATTGCAAAATAATTTCCATAATCAGGAATGCAAACAGAACACACAATTATGCTCACAACAGGGCTCCTTAAACTTGGGAACTTTAAAGACTTGTGGACTTGAACTCCCAGAAGTCTCCAGCCATAAATCCTGATTATGTTGCATTGCAGTACAGTAAACATCATATATCTCATAGCTGGTGAGATGTGGACAAACTTACAAGTTTGTTTCTGCAGATCTCTTGGCTTGCACAGAATAAGGCAAACCTGCATATGGCAAAACTGGACTTTGAAGTTATTGCATATTGGCCAAAATGTACTTAATTGACAGGTACACTCTTACTATTAGCACTGAATTATATATGCCATATTTTGAATCGTTCAGAAAGGTTTGGCTGTACATTTATATATCACTCACCCAAGGCAAACAAAAAATACAAAGTAAAGAAAATGGATAGATTCATGTTTTTTTCCAGATTCTGCATATGCAGTGGTACCTCGTGATACGAACCCCTCGTGATATGAACCCGGGGTTCGGAAATTTTTTGCCTCTTCTTACGAACTTTTTTCGGCCTACGAACTCACCGCAGATCGCAAAATAGAGCTCCGCTGGGCACCGCCACCCGGCTGTCACCTTTTAAAACAGCCGGGGGACTTCTCAGCGTTCTAGCGAATGCCAAACCCGGAAGTTCGGGTTCGGGCACCGGAGGCTGCCCAGAAGCGCCCGGCTGTTTCAGAAGGTTACAGCTGGGCGCCGCTGCCCGGCAGAGCGCCGTTTTTACGATCGGCGGCAGCGTTTTCAGCCGATTTGGAGGCTGGAAAGGAGGTGGGGAATCCCAATAGGGAATTCCATGGGCGGAGCTTTGACGTCACGAAGACGTCCTTCCTGGTCGGCCGAAACGTGGCCTCCAGGAAGGACGCCTTCGTGACGTCAAAGCTCCGCCCATGGAATTCCCATTGGGATTCCCCACCTCTTCAGCGGCCGAAAACGCCGCCGCTGATCGCAAAAACAGCGCTCCGCCGGGCGCCGCCGCCCAGCTGTAACCTTCTGAAACAGCCGGGCGCTTCTCGGCGGCCTCCCGAACCCGAACCTCCGGATTCGGTGTTTGGGAGAACGCGAGAAGCCCCCCAGCTGTTTCAGAAGGTGACAGCCGGGCAGCGGTGCTTCTCGGCGGCCTCCCGAACCCGAACTCGAAAAGTTCGGGTTTGGGAGAACGCCGAGAAACCCCCCGGCTGTTTTAAAAGATGACAGCTGGGCGGCGGCGCCCAGCGGAGCGCCATTTTGTGATTTTTTTCCCCCTTTGCACGCATTAATCGCTTTTACATTGTTTCCTATGGGAAACAATGTTTCGTCTTACGAACTTTTCACCTTACGAACCTACTTTCAGAACCAATTAAGTTCGTTAAGACGAGGTATTACTGTATCTCTTTAGAATGATGACCTTACACCTGAAAATATACCACTGCTCATTCCTATGCTACAGTATGTTTTCACTTACCTTTCCTGAAGTAAATTTCAAAGGCAAAAAGATGGGTTTCTATTTTGTTCTTCACCAAATTCTTCAACGGAGTTAAAAACTTAATAGCTTCTTCCAAAGGTGCTTCAACCTAAAATTAGGGAGGAAATCTTACAAAATTAAAAAAAATTCAAGGAAATCAATACTTACAGAAGATATGCCAAAGAAAAGGAAAAGAAAAGGAAAAAGCCTAGTGCCTCTTAATATCTAATGTCATCAAGCTAAATAAGTTGACTTAGTCAAAACTCAAATCTATCCCTTCTTCCTTTTAAGTAGTAATTGTCTTTCATTACTATTAGGAATAAGTAGTATGATAAGGAAAAATTTGTAAATCTTTTAGCACTATTTTTGTCCTGCAGTATAGTGATTTACAATGTGACTAGAGTTTAATATCCTATTATTAAATACATCAGGTAAAACAATACTGTGATACCTTGTCTTACAAACTTTTCGAAATACAAACCTGGGGTTTAAGATTTTTTTGCCTCTTCTTCCAAACTATTTTCACCTTACAAACCCAAACCGCCGCCACTGGGATGGCCCGCTTCTGGACTTCTGTTGCTGGCGAAGTGCCCATTTTTGCGCTGCTGGGATTCCCCTGAGGCTCCCCTCCATGGGAAACCCCACCTCCGGACTTCTGTGTTTTTGCAATGCTGCAGGGGAATCCCCAGCAGGGGAATCCCAGCAGCGCAAAAACGGGCGCTTCACTGGCAACGGAAGTCCAGAGGTGGGGTTTCCCAGCGAGGGGAGCCTCAGCGAAATCGCAGCATAACAAAAAACACGGAAGTCCAGAGGTGGGGTTTTGAGGACTTCCATGTTTTTGCGATGCTGCAATTTCGCTGAGGCTCCCCTTGCTGGGAAACCCCCCCTATGGACTTCCGTTGCCAGCAAAGCGCCCGTTTTTGCGCTGCTGGGATTCCCCTGCAGCATCGCAAAACCACGGAAGTCCGGAGGCGGGGTTTCCCATGGAGGGGAGCCTCAGGGGAATCTCAGCAGCGCAAAAACGTGCGCTTCGGCTGGCAAAAGGGGTGAGTTTTGGGCTTGCATGCATTAATCGCTTTTCCATTGATTCCTATGGGAAATATTGTTTCATCTTACAAACCTCATCCTGGAACCAATTAAGTTCGTAAGATGAGGTACCACTGTATATAAAACATAATGTACTGTATCATGGTTTTACTGAACATACTGCACCAGCATATATTATCTACTAGAAAAAAAATTATAAATCTGGCAAGTCAAAGAAATGACTCTGTATTGAACCATTATTCAAAGAAATTCAGTAGCTTCTGTTAAATACAGCATGCTATTAGAAGGTAAGTCTATATTTTTGTCCTGAGATCCCATAGTTCCTTATTTCAACTTCAGTATAAAAAATAGTGAAGGGCAAACTTTGGCCTATCCTTATATTGGCCAAACATTTTTATATGAATATTCAGAACTGCTACTCCTCTGTTAATAACTTAATTGGACCGGGAGTCATTGCTCACAGTCACTCATGCCCTGATCACCTCGAGACTTGACTACTGTAACGCTCTCTACATGGGGCTACCTTTGAAAAATGTTCGGAAACTTCAGATCGTGCAGAACGCAGCTGCGAGAGCAATCATGGGCTTTCCCAAATATGCCCAGGTTACACCAACATTCCGCAGTCTGCATTGGTTGCTGATCAGTTTCCGGTCACAATTCAAAGTGTTGGTTATGACCTATAAAGCCCTTCATGGCACCAGACCAGATTATCTCAGGGACCGCCTTCTGCCGCACGAATCCCAGCAACCAGTTCGGTCCCACAGAGTGGATCTTCTCCGGGTCCCGTCAACTAAGCAATGTCGTTTGGTGGGACCCAGGGGAAGAGCCTTCTCTGTGGCGGCCCCGGCCCTCTGGAACCAACTCCCCCTGAAGAGTAGAATTGCCCTGACCGGACTCAGCTCGAAAGCGCCGAGACAAGCCGTTCCTTGCCGCTTGCTATCGGTGCTTTTGAGCTGAGTCCGGGAGCGAATTCGCTCCCGGACTCAGCTCAAAAGCGGCGAGAATGAACAGCGTGGGCGGGCGAAGGGCGGGCGGCAGCAAGGAGTTTGCGTGGGCGGTGGGGAAACTCCTCGCTGACGCCAGCAAGAGGGGGAAGACCCAGGGAAGCCGCTGCCATCTACGCATGCGTGCCCGGCACGCATGCGTAGATGGTATTTTTGACTTCCGGGTTGAAAAATAGCGAAGTACCCTGTTCGCAATGGTTGGGGACGCAATAAACGGGGGATCACTGTATATTGAAATTATTAATGCTAGCTGAGTGGCTATTCAAAAGTTTATTGAATAGTCGTTCTTAAAATGATAATATTGTGAAGCAATATTTTTAATATTGTGAAATTTTAATTTTGCATTTACGGATTACAACAAAACAAATTCCTATATCAATGTACAGTATTTGCCTCATGTCACTAGTGCACACACAATTTGGTACCTTTGCCAATTTCTCGGGAATAAGCTCTTCCTTTGGCCCTCCAATTTCTTCATCATCGTCATCTTTTTTCTTCTTCTGATTTCGTTGCTGCTTCTCTTTTTCGGCATTCTTTTTTTCTTCTTCCAGCTGAGCTTTTTTCTGAGCTCTCCTCTGTTTATTGCGTAGCTTCTTTAACTCTTTATCAGACATATTTGCTTTATAGAAAAACACATTTGGTTATATATTTAAAAAAAAAATTCACTTTTTATTTCATTTTCAAATTAAGCATCTATAAGCTTTCTAGTTCAAAATTTTCAAGCTCAAAATTAAGTGACTTCTCACTCCATATAACAAACTCCCTAATTTGATCTTCTCCGAAACACTTTATATTGTTGCCCTCTAGTGTCGGCCTCTTTGAGAGAAGAATGGTTCTGCCTATGATGAAGGAAGCAAAAATACACCTCTTTTTCTAGAAGTCATTATAGAACTCAACGTTGTATTATAGTGGTTCTCCTATTTCTTAATTAATTTCAGTCAGTTTTTCCTGAAGAGGAACGTTTGGCAGATTGAGCCCAGCGCCCAATTCCATGGAATTCTTGACCTCTTCTTTAATATTTACATGACAGGCATGGGCAAGGTTATCAGTCAAGTGAGCAGGATAATGATGACCCCACGCCAGTCAATTGATGTCAACCTCTGGTCCCAGTACTCTATTAAAGAAACTGGTAGGATGTCACATGTAGTTCCAGCTGAGAAATATTATAGAATGACTGTTTAATGCAAAGAGTGGGGTTTAATTTAATTTATTTATTTAATTTATTAGATTTGTATGCCGCCCCTCTCCAAAGACTCGGGGCGGCTCACAACAACAATAAATACAGTAAACAATGATACAAATCCAATTAATAAAAGTAGAATTAGAACCTCTTAATATTAAAAACATATCTTTCCTCTACTTCACGGAAATGCATTTTTCAAGGGTGGTCTTGGAATGCATCCCCCGCGAAAAATGAGAGATCACTGTATACGGTTTTTAAGAATACAGGTTGTCCTTGACTTGCAACAGTTTATGTAATGGCCATTCAAAATTACAACAGCCCTGAAAAAAAGTGACTTATGAACATTTTTTCACACTTATGAACCATGAAGCCTTGCCATGGTCACATGATCAAAATTAAAATGGTTAGCAACTTTCTCATATTTATGGCAATTGCAGTATCTTGGGGCCACATGATCACCTTTTGCAGCTTTTTACACAAGCAAAATTTTATTGGGAAACCACATTAATTTTACAACTGTGTCATTAACTTAACAATGCACAGTGATTCACTTTACAATCGTGGCAAGAAAGGTCATAAAATGGGGCAAAACTCACTTAACAAATTTAACAACAAAAATTTTGGGTTCAATTGTGCTTATAAATCGAGGACTACCTGTATTGTATTCAACAATTTCGCCTCTTAAAACAGTGATTTTCAATCTTTTTTGAGCTGCGGCACATTTTTTACATTTACAAAACCATGGGGCACATTGAGTTTGGGGGGGGAGGGGAGCGCGGCTAAAAAAAGTTTGGACAAAAAATTTCTCTCTCTCTCTCTTCCTCCCTTTCGCTCTATTTCTCCCTCCCTCCCTCTTTCTCTCCCTTCCTCTTTTTCTCTCTCTATCTTTCCATCCCTTTCTTTCTCTCTTCCTTTTTTCCTTTTTTGATCTTTCTCTCTCCCTCCCTCCCTCCATGTCTTTCTCTCTCCCACCTTCCCTCCCTCTCTTTCTCTCTCTCTCGTTCTCTCTTTCTTGCTTTCTCTCTCTCTTTTTCTTTCTTTCTCTCTCTTTTGTTTTCTTTCTCTCTCTTGCTTGCTTGCTTTCTCTCCCTCTTGCTCTTTCTCTCTCTCTCTCTTGTTTGCTTGCTTTCTCTCCCTCTTGCTCTTTCTTTCTCTCTCTCTCTTTCTCTCTCTCTCTCTCTCTTTTTTTCTTTCTCTCTCTGAGCTTCGCGGCACACCTGACCATGTCTCACGGCACACTAGTGTGCCGCGGCACACTGGTTGAAAAACACTGTCTTAAAACACCAGCCATAGCAATCCAAAAATGTTATACCGCATAAATGCAGAAGTACTTGTATGTTTATACCTGTATCAGTTTCATGTTCTTTATTTTCATCCGTCAGAGGGTTATCATGGAGCTTCAAGTATATTTCTATGGCAATTCTTGCAGCTTTAAAATAAAATGGGTGCTGTCGAAGTACATCTTCTAGTTTTAACAAGTCTACATATGACCGAAGTGTAATTTTCCTCATACAGTATGTGTGGAAGTCAAACTGGTCATCTGTGATTTCTACAAAATGCTAACATAATATGTAATTATCTAGCAAGCATCCAATATTACAATAGTACACACTTAACTTAGAAATGACTGCTGAAGTTTTAAAACTGAATTTAGCACCATAAAGATGGATGCTGGTAATACAAGCACACATAAGCAACAGTACCCAAAGTTTAACATTTAGCACATAAACAGGTAAACATCAGATCCAGTCCTTAAAATTTGTAATTTAGAAGGATATCAGATAACATAGCAGGACAGAAGTCTCTGCCTAAATGTCAAACCCAACAGTCAAGTCATAAGGGCCAAGACCATAGTTTTAAAAATTGGCATGGCAATTATGAGAGGATACATATAGTTACTGACCATTCAAAGTTACAGTGGTACTGAAAAAAATAACTTTATGGCCCATTTATGACAATTTATTATTTTTTCAGTGTCCCTCACTGATATGATAGTCATTACAATGAATATATGTTGTTTGTATCTGACCTGTGTCCACCCCCCCCCCCCCCGAGCAGAGCAGATTGATTGAAGAGAAAAAGTTTGCAAGAAGGTAAGCTCTTTGGTCTTCTAAACCAGTGTTTCCCAACCTTGGCAACTTGAAGATATCTGGACTTCAACTCCCAGAATTCGCTGGCTGGGAAATTCTAGGAGTTGAAGTCCAAATATCTTCAAGTTGCCAAGGTTGGGAAACACTGTTCTAAACATTGAAAATAATGAAACGGCACTAGAAACTGAGGTCTGGGAGCCATCAGTCCACCACATAGTTCACAGTACCATCCTGAAATCCCTTTCATTTCAATCTGTCTGCTCTGGGAGGAAGGTGAAAAAGCAGAGAGCCTTCTCTGTGGCGGCCCCGGCCCTCTGGAACCAACTCCCCCCAGAGATTAGAATTGCCCCCACCCTCCTTGCCTTTCGTAAACTCCTTAAAACCCACCTCTGTCGTCAAGCGTGGGGGAACTAAGACTTCTCCCCCTGCCCATGTAGTTCTAGTACATGATATGACTGTATGTATGTTTGTTATATTGGGGTTTCTTGCTTTTAGATTTTAAATGTGTAATTGCTATCTTAGATTTTTTAATTATTAGATTTGTTAATATATATTGTTTTTGTTGTTGTTGTGAGCCGCCCCGAGTCTGCGGAGAGGGGCGGCATACAAATCTAATAAATCAAATCAAATCAAATTTGTATGTCCTTCGTCTGCCCCTTTCCCGCTCCTACTGCACTCAATCCATAAAAGAGCGAACAGCTTACTCTCTTGAAATCTTTCTCTCCAATCTCTCTGCTTTACAGGGGTGTTGTGGAAGAAAAACTGTCAGCAGCTTTGGTTGACAATTTCTCTTTTCTATGAATCTTCCCACACCCTTCGGGACCGCCTCCTGCCGCACGAATCCCAGCGACCGGTTAGGTCCCACAGAGTTGGCCTTCTCCGGGTCCCGTCGACTAAACAATGTCGTCTGGCGGGACCCAGGGGAAGAGCCTTCTCTGTGGGGGCCCCGACCCTCTGGAACCAGCTCCCCCCTGAGATTAGGATTGCCCCCACCCTCCCTGCCTTTCGTAAACTCCTTAAGACCCACCTTTGCCGTCAGGCATGGGGGAACTAAAACACCTCCCCCTTGTCCATGTTGTTTTGTTGATTGATTGACTGTGTGCCTGTTTTTTATATATACTGTTTTTTATGAGATTATTAATTTCAATTGGAACTGGATGGGTGGGCATTGGATTTGGTATTGTGTACTGTACTGTTTTTTATTATTGTTGTGAGCCGCCCCAAGTTTGCGGAGAGGGGCGGCATATAAATCCAATAAACCTAAACCTAAACCTAAACCCTGCAGAGTAGAAAAACTAGGGAGGGATTTTTCAAAATCCATGTTATTTGTGTTAGCAGTCTAGGGGTGGAAGGCGCAGCATGCTGCCAAATGATTCACAGTAACTTGAAATCTCTTTCTCTCCAATCTTACACTGCAGGTGGGGGTGGTTGGGTGAGAAAAAAGACACTGCCTACAGAATTTTTCTCTCCTCGCTCCTACAGGAGTTGATAAAATTTAGGGGGGAAAAATTATGTGCTCTTACAAATAAATAAAAATACTTCCCATTATTAAATAATATGAATAGAAATAAAAATATACCGTGCAACACAAATAAGCCCCTCTAACTAAAAATACTGTCTCAAACCTTATCCCTGAAAAATAAGACAAGACGTATTAATGTGAAGTCATTAAATACATACTCTTTCAATTTCATGACATTTTTTAAGTGCTTCTCCAAATTTATTCATTGTTTTATAAGCTTGGGCATATTCTGTCTGGAACCACATACACTGCATTTCATTCAGGTTTTATTATTTATTTATTTATTTATTACTTAGATTTGTATGCCGCCCCTCTCCGAAGACTCGGGGCGGCTCACAACATGTAAAAAACAAATCATAAGCAATCAGATAAATTTAAAATATTTAAATATTTAAAAAACCCCATATGCTAACAGTCACACACACAGACATACCATGCATAAATTAAACGTGCCCAGGGGGAGATGTTTCAGTTCCCCCATGCCTGACGGCAAAGGTGGGTTTTAAGGAGTTTACGGAAGGCAGGAAGAGTAGGGGCAGTCCTAATCTCCGGGGGGAGTTGGTTCCAGAGGGCCGGGGCCGCCACAGAGAAGGCTCTTCCCCTGGGGCCCGCCAACCGACATTGTTTAGTTGACGGGACCCGGAGAAGGCCCACTCTGTGGGACCTAATCGGTCGCTGGGATTCGTGCGGCAGGAGGCGGTCTCGGAGATATTCTGGTCCGATGCCATGAAGGGCTTTAAAGGTCATAACCAACACTTTGAATTGTGACCGGAAATTGATCGGCAACCAATGCAGACTGCGGAGTGATGGTGAAACATGGGCATACCTAGGTAGGCCCATGACTGCTCTCGCAGCTGCATTTTGCACGATCTGAAGTTTCCGAACACTTTTCAAAGGTAGCCCCATGTAGAGAGCATTACAGTAGTCGAACCTCGAGGTGATGAGGGCATGAGTGACTGTGAGCAATGAGTCCCGGTCCAGATAGGGCCGCAACTGGTGCACCAGGCGAACCTGGGCAAACGCCCCCCTCGCCACAGCTGAAAGATGTTGTTCTAATGTGAGCTGTGGATCGAGGAGGACGCCCAAGTTGCGGACCCTCTCCGAGGGGGTCAATAATTCCCCCCCCAGGGTGATGGACGGACAGATGGGATTGTCCTTGGGAGGCAGAACCCACAGCCACTCCGTCTTATCCGGGTTGAGCTTGAGTCTGTTGACACCCATCCAGGCCCCAACAGCCTCCAGGCACCGGCACATCACTTCCACCGCTTCGTTGACTGGGCATGGGGTGGAGATGTAAAGCTGGGTATCATCCGCATATTGATGATACCTCACCCCATGTCCTTGGATGATCTCGCCCAGCGGTTTCATGTAGATGTTGAATAGCAGGGGGGAGAGGACCGACCCCTGAGGTACCCCACAAGGGAGAAACCTAGGAGTCGACCTCTGGCCCCCCACTAACACCGACTGCGACCGGCCAGAGAGGTAGGAAGAGAACCACTGAAGGACAGTGCCTCCCACTCCCAACCCCTCCAGCCGGTGCAGAAGGATACCATGGTCGATGGTATCGAAAGCCGCTGAGAGGTCAAGGAGCACCAGGACAGAGGATAAACCCCTGTCCCGGGCCCGCCAGAGATCATCCATCAACGCGACCAAAGCGGTTTCCGTGCTGTAACCGGCCCTGAAACCCGACTGCTGGGGACCTAGATAATCGGCTTCTTCCAAGGACCGCTGGAGCTGGAGTGCCACCACCTTCTCGACAACCTTCCCCATAAAGGGAAGGTTGGAGACTGGACGATAGTTGTTAAGTACGGCTGGGTCCAGGGAGGGCTTCTTGAGGAGGGGGCGCACAAGCGCTTCTTTATAGAGTGATGGAAAAACTCCCCTCCCCAAGGAAGCGTTGGTAATCTCCTGGGCCCAGCTCCGTGTCACCTCCCTGCCGGCCGAAACCAACCAGGAGGGACACGGATCCAGTAAACAGGTGGCGGAACTCACAGCTCCAATGGCCTTGTCCACTTCATCAGGTGTCACCAGATCAAACTCTTCCCAGACAGGTGGACAAGTACGTGCCCCAGTCACCTCGACTGACTCGTTGTCAGTCGACTCTGTTTTACAATTGGAGTCGAGGTCGGCCCGGATCTGAGCGACTTTATCAGCGAAAAACGTGTTAAACTCCTCGGCACTACTCTGCAAGGGCTCCCCAACTCCCCCCTGGTTAAGAAGGGAGCGGGTCACCCTAAACAGAGCGGCCGGGCGGGATTCCGCTGATGCAATCAAGGCGGCATGGTACGCGCATCTTGCCGCCTTGAGCGCCACTTTGTAAGTCTTAATAAAAGCTCTTACAAGTGTTCGATCGGATTCAGACCTACTCTTCCTCCATCGCTTCTCTAGACGTCTCTAGAGGGGCGGCAGAGAGCCTTCTCTGTGGCGGCCCCGGCCCTCTGGAACCAACTCCCCCCACAGATTAGAATTGCCCCCACCCTCCTTGCCTTTCGTAAACTCCTTAAAACCCACCTCTGTTGTCAAGCGTGGGGGAACTAAGACTTCTCCCCCTGCCTATGTAGTTCTAGTACATGATATGACTGTATGTATGTTTGTTATATTGGGGTTTCTTGCTTTTATATTTTAAATGTGTAATTGCTATCTTAGATTTTTTAATTATTAGATTTGTTAATATATATTGTTTTTGTTGTTGTTGTGAGCCGCCCCGAGTCTGCGGAGAGGGGCGGCATACAAATCTAATAAATCAAATCAAATCAAATTTGTATGTCCTTTGTCTGCCCCTTTCCCTCTCCTACTGCACTCAATCCATAAAAGAGCGAACAGCTTACTCTCTTGAAATCTTTCTCTCCAATCTCTCTGCTTTACAGGGGTGTTGTGGAAGAAAAACTGTCAGCAGCTTTGGTTGACAATTTCTCTTTTCTATGAATCTTCCCACACCCTGCAGAGTAGAAAAACTAGGGAGGGATTTTTCAAAATCCATGTTATTTGTGTTAGCAGTCTAGGGGTGGAAGGCGCAGCATGCTGCCAAATGATTCACAGTAACTTGAAATCTCTTTCTCTCCAATCTTACACTGCAGGTGGGGGTGGTTGGGTGAGAAAAAAGACACTGCCTACAGAATTTTTCTCTCCTTACTCCTACAGGAGTTGATAAAATTTAGGGGGAAAAATTATGTGCTCTTACAAATAAATAAAAATACTTCCCATTATTAAATAATATGAATAGAAATAAAAATATACCGTGCAACACAAATAAGCCCCTCTAACTAAAAATACTGTCTCAAACCTTATCCCTGAAAAATAAGACAAGACGTATTAATGTGAAGTCATTAAATACATACTCTTTCAATTTCATGACATTTTTTAAGTGCTTCTCCAAATTTATTCATTGTTTTATAAGCTTGGGCATATTCTGTCTGGAACCACATACACTGCATTTCATTCAGGTTTTCCACAGCTGATGTTCCTTCCTAGAAAGAAAAAAACCCCAGGAATGTCAGGCATGAATGTTTGCTACTATAATTTGCTTATATTAAAAAAGGAAACTCTGGAGATCATTATTTTTTATTCTGAACTTTATTTACTTTTTATAATGAGCAGCTCTTAGCACAAAAAATATGCTGCTATGAAATGGAGCCATATACACTCATAGAACCAAATGCAAAATATTCAGAATTCTATATATTCCATTTCCATTAGCAGCCGGGAGCAGAAGTATTGACTCATAAAAACATCAGGCATACATTGATCAGGCAAGAAATGGCTGCAACTAACCAAGAATGTTGCTTTGTGAAAATGCAATGTTAACAGCTTTTAAAAAATTAATTCCATACTGGAATAGAAAATTAAAAGCCAAATAATGTCACGAGCAACCAAAACTTGGAAATGACTGCAGCACCTTCTTAAGTGAAAAGAGAAAAAAAAACATATTGCTGGGCAATAAGAGCAGAAGGGTTTAATGGATTTATATTTTGCCCAAGTACAGTGATCCCTCTATTATCGCGAGGGTTCCGTTCCAAGACCCCTCGCGATAATCGATTTTTCACGATGTAGGGTTGCGGAAGTAAAAACACCATCTGCGCATGCGCGCCCTTTTTTCCTATGGCCGCGCATGCGTAGATGGTGGAGTTTGCGTTCCCCGCCGCCCACACAAAGGGGAAACCCGATTCGGCTCCTCGCTGCTGCTGCGCTACCGAGCAGATCAGCTGCTGGGCGGCCGAAGGAACCTTCCCTGGGTCTTCCCCCTCTTGCTGGCGGGCGGGCGAGCGGCGGGCATCAGCGAGGAGCCGGGGTTTCCCCTTTGTGTGGGTGGCCGGGAAGACCCAGGTTGGGGGTTAGGGGGGGGTGCTGGGAAGCCCCCCAGGCCAGCTGCAACCTTTTAAAACAGCCGCGCCGCTTCCCAGCTGAGTCCTGAAGCCAAACGCGGAAGTTCGCCTTTGGGGTTTGGCTTCAGGACTCAGCTGGGAAGCGGCGCGGCTGTTTTAAAGGGTCGCAGCCAGCCTGGGGGGCTTCCCAGCACCCCCCCGAACCCAGGTTGGGGGTTAGGGGGGTGCTGGGAAGCCCCCCAGGCCGGCTGCGACCTTTTAAAACAGCCGCGCCGCTTCCCAGCTGACTCCCGAAGCCAAACGCGGAAGTGGGGTTTTTTTTAATTAATTTTTTTAAAATCGCGATATAGCGTTTCGCGAAGATCGAGATCGCGAAACTCGAGGGATCACTGTACTTCCACTGCTATAGAAACTAAATACAAGGTGTCCACGGGGAAAGCATTTTGAAATTCCCTGATATTTCCCTGACATTTCCCTGTAACCTGTGATCTAAGTAAGGTGTGGTCATAGATAATGTCATACCAAACGGCTAAGCCATGGAGAAATATCGGTACCCGAGGAAGCAAGTTGTTGCCACAGTTATGCTCATTTTTGCTTGACTCTGCCAGGCAGCGCGATCTGTGTTTTTTTAAACATGATTTTCCCCTGAATTTTAAACATTTTAATACAGTTTGGTTTCCCCCCCTGATTTATTCTGGTTTTTTTTCACGAATTCCCTGATAATTCCCGAACTGTCAATTTCCCTGATAATTCCCTGATTTCCAGATTTGCTGGACAGCCTGTAAATAGCTCTAATATAAAAATAAAATAATTGATAGGTGAAAACAGCCCATTTCAGGTTTATATCAGATTTTAGCATCCAAAAAAGCACTTTAAAATGCCCAGTAATGCCCACCATAGTTCCCTCTAAGCTGAGCAGTGAGCAATCGCTCACTTAAAAATCATCATCAACTCAGAGTTTTCCAAACCTGCCCAGAAGCCGAGAGGGAAATTTTATTATTATTTCTGTGCCGCCCAGTCCCGAAGGGACTGCCGCTCAGACACTATACTTTTCCGCCCATCCCAAAAAAATTTTAGAGAGAACACTGATGCCCACTACTGCCTAATGTAGTGGTTGACACGCTAATTGCTACTTATAAAAGTAAAAAATTATGAGCTGAACAAACCCTTGTAAATTTAGAACACATTTCTTCAGCTTCTTTTATCAAACTGGCTTTTAACATGTATTTTGCACATTTGGAGTTGATAAATCTATCTGCTGTGTCCAGTGCCTGAGCCTCATCCATCCACCTTGCAGCTTCTTTTATGTTTCCAGCATGCTTAAATGACAGGAGAGAAGCAAGTTAAATATATTACATTAATTTCAGTTTTTTCACATTGTTTTTTTTGATATGTTATAAAAGTGTGAGGATAAAAAAAGACAGTGACAATAAATTATAAATTATTTACTTAAATAATTTTTTATTAATTATTCTTAATTATTTTATAAGTTTATTTATAAAGTATCATAAATTATAAATACAGTGATACCTCGTCTTACAAACCCCTCGTCATACAAACTTTTCGAGATACAAACCCGGGATTTAAGATTTTTTTCCCTCTTCCAAACTATTTTTACCTTACAAACCCAAGCCGCTGCCACTGGGATGCCCCGCTTCCGGACTTCCGTTGCCAGCAAAGCGCCCGTTTTTGCGTGATGCAGCGGATTCCCCTGCTGCATCACAAAAACATGGAAGTCTGGAGGTGGGGTTTACCATGGAGGGAGTCTCAGGGGAATCCCAGCAGCGCAAAAACGGGTGCTTTGGCTGGCAAAAGGGGTGAGTTTTGGGCTTGCACGCATTAATCGCTTTTCCATTGGTTCCTATGGGAAACATTTTTTCATCTTACAAACTTTTCACCTTACAAACCTCGTCCCGGAACCAATTAAGTTTGTAAGATGAGGTATCACTGTACTTTATATATGATAATTTATAAATTATTTGCTCAGAAGCAAGTCCTATAGCTCAATGTGATTTACTCCCTAGCAAATATACATAACATCTAACCTGAATAATTTTAGAAACATTTTCTTTATAATTTTGTAATACTTCAGAAATTTTGTTTAAGTTCTCTAAAATGTAAAGTTTAAAACAAAATAAAAATATATATAGCCAATAGATCCACAAAGATAGCTGATTTCCAACACAATGGTATAATAACAAACATTCACCTTATAGATTTTAGCTTTCACAAGGAACAGTTCTATCAAGGTAGGTGTGCTTTCTATTGCAGCATTTATATAGTCTAGAGCGATGGATGGCTGCCCAATTTTGTCATAATGCTGTGCCAAGTAGTACTGGACCCAGAGTAAAGTAGTTGGAGGTTCTTCTTTACCATCATCTATTTGGACAAAATGTTATGCTTTTTAAAAACTTAGCTCTTTATCTAATATTGCTTGTGATAATTAATAAAAGTATGAGGTGATTACATAGAGTTAATTAAACAAGACATATTTCATTTTCTCTTTTAAGAACATTTCATGGAAAATGTGTTGTATGTTCCTGTTGATTTTACATTTCATGAAAAGTATATATCAAAACTTATTTTGATATAATTTGGGAAAACACTTCAAGGCCACAGCTATTACATTAAAATGAAAACGGAAACCAGATCCTACCATCTGAATGATTAGTTCATCTATGCTAAAATAATATTGATAATCCAAACTTGCTCCAACTATCTTATACAAAGGTACCAGATAGAACATATTCTACATTTACGTTAACCCTGGCCCTGAATATATCTGCATTTTATGGGAATAAGCAATGGAAATGGGAAGATCAAAATTACATGTTATAACCGCAAAAACTGCTTGATGATCCAAATTAGCATGAGTAATTTCTTCATGACATAATTATTATCAATAAGAATATGAAAGTTCCACAGTACTTACCATTTGGGTTAAACAGCCTGCAACTTTTCAGAGACGTTTCATAACCTACCACCAGTTCCTCTATGATTGCCACCTATGTGTAAAAAATTAAATATATACATTTTAGTTCAATTTATTGTGGAACAAATGCATTCTTTATTCATTAGAAATCTAAAAACAGTTATGATTGTTAATGTATCTGGATCACAATGTGATGGGATTCATTTTTGGACTACAGGTGTGTTAGATAAAAGTGGCAATGGATACTAACATACGACTGGGAACTTTTTACTCTTCTTAAACCATATACAGAATATATTTACAACAGAATAAATAATGTTACTTCCTATGCTCCCTACCAGAAACTTTGCCCTCTCTACTTCTCCTGCTTTCTTTTCTTTATGTTCCTTTCTCCTTTGCTAGGCCTGATAAGAGACAGAATGGAAAACTTCAGAAGAGAAGGATTTAGGGGTAGTGATTTCTGACAGTCTCAAAATGGGTGAGCAGTGTGGTCGGGCAGTAGGAAAAGCAAGTAGGATGCTTGGCTGCATAGCTAGAGGTATAACAAACAGGAAGAGGGAGATTGTGATCCCCTTATATAGAGCGCTGGTGAAACCACATTTGGAATACTGTGTTCAGTTCTGGAGACCTCACCTACAAAAAGATATTGACAAAATTGAACGGGTCCAAAGACGGGCTACAAGAATGGTGGAAGGTCTTAAGCATAAAACGTATCAGGAAAGACTTAATGAACTCCATCTGTATAGTCTGGAGGACAGAAGGAAAAGGGGGGGACATGATCGAAACATTTAAATATGTTAAAGGGTTAAATAAGGTTCAGGAGGGAAGTGTTTTTAATAGGACAGTGAACACAAGAACAAGGGGACACAATCTGAAGTTAGTTGGGGGAAAGATCAAAAGCAACGTGAGAAAATATTATTTCACTGAAAGAGTAGTAGATCCTTGGAACAAACTTCCAGCAGACGTGGTTGGTAAATCCACAGTAACTGAATTTAAACATGCCTGGGATAAACATAGATCCATTGTAAGATAAAATACGGGAAATAATATAAGGGCAGACTAGATGGACCTTGAGGTCTTTTTCTGCCGTCAATCTTCTATGTTTCTAAACAAGAGCTGGGATTGCTGGAATGTGCTCATCATTGCTTGATTCTCTTTCCAGCTCAACCAAATCAACATCTGCTTTGCAGGAATAATGCTTTTCTGAATCTTCTGCCGTGTTTTCCCAATACCGGGTTACTGTTATGGCAGCCAATTTCCCTTTCTGTCCTCTTCAGCCCTTAATGATTTGAAATCTTGAGTGGAGTTTGTCCCTCTCGGTCTTCTTACATCCAACAGGACTTTTGTCCTGTTCACCTCACTCCAGTATGAACTTCCACTCCAGCAACCAACTTTTACTCTTCATTCCTCTCCTTCTCTCACTTTAGTTTTGGGTTATTCTGCAGCACGTTCACCAGCAATTGAGAAGGTAAGTGTTTTCCCAGGCTCTAATTCCCAATACCTATATACTGTACCTCAGTCTACCTATGGGTGTTTCTCATTCAGAAGCCACCCACAAAATCCTGGCTAGTAGCCAGGTCAATTCAACAGGCAGCTGACTTTCAAGACCACAACTGAGCTGGGTTTTTTCCTCCTTTTCCTTCACTCCTTTGTCTGGGTCCACAGCAGCAAAACTGCAGCCATAACAGACCTCAAAAACCATATTCTACAATCTGTTTATATCCCCGTCTATCCATTCATTTATCTATTTACCTCAGGGCTGTCAAACATTGCAGGTAATTCTTGTTTAGTGACTACAAAGGGTTCCAAGATTTCAGTCATTAAGCAAATGGCTGCTAAGTGAATATGTGCCTGACAGATACAGAAATAGTGTGAATATAACTATTAGTTGCAGTCCTATTCAGATAAGTTATTTCTTCCAATGTCCTTTGCCTGACTATTTCCCCCTCTTTTTTCTGCCTTTTTGCAGGCTAAAACGCTCTCTACATGGGGCTACCTTTGAAAAGTGTTCGGAAACTTCAGATCGTGCAGAATGCGGGAGCCATCGTGGGGCTCCCTAGATTCGCCCACGTTTCTGCAACACTCCGCGGCCTACACTGGCTGCCGATCAGTTTCCGGTCACAATTCAAAGTGTTGGTAATGACTTTTAAAGCCCTACATGGCATTGGGTCAGAATACATCTGGAACCACCTTCTACCGCACGAATCCCAGCGGCCGATAAGGTCCCACAGAGTTGGCCTTCTCCGGGTCCCGTCCACCAAACAATGTCGTTTGGCGAGGCCCAGGGAAAGAGCCTTCTCTGTGGCGGCCCCGGCTCTCTGGAATCAACTCCCCCCAGAGATTAGAACGGCCCCCACCCTCCTTGTCTTTTGCAAACTACTCAAGACCCACCTTTGTCGCCAGGCATGGGGGAGTTAAGATATTCCTTCCCCCTAGGCCATTACAAGTTATGCATGGTATGTTTGTGTGTATGTTTGGTTTTTTATAATTAGGGTTTTTAGTTGTTTTATTAAATTGGATTGTTACGTATTGTCTTTTACCATTGTTGTTAGCCGCCCCGAGTCTGTGGAGAGGGGCGGCATACAAATCCAATAAATAAATAAATAAATAAATAAACAAACAAACAAACAAAAATAAATAAATAAATAAAATGTGGCCTCCGAGGGCCAGATCTGAGTCCCCCACGGCTCAATTTTGGCCTGCAATGGGCCAGGGCAGGGCTGAACAGAGCATCAGCAGGCCAGATTCAGCCCTCAGATGCTTCATTTCAGCCAGCAACCTGCCAGGTGATGCCTGAGGAGGCCTGAACAGAACTGCAGAGAGGTTCACAAGGCTGGAGTGGAGATTGCTTGCTAGATCTTCACAAGGTAAATGACCTGACTTGGCAGATTAGTGGTGTGTGTGTGTGTAAAGCAATTGGGGGTGAGTGAGGTATTTCAGTGGGGTGGGGAAGCCTTGGGTGGTCTTAGTCAGGTGCCTGTTCCATCAGTAGTCCCCCCCCCCCCTAAGCCTTCCTTGCCCTGAAATATCTGATACGCACTTAACAAGCCTTGCATTTGATTAACAAATGCATGGGCGAAAGGAGTGATTCTATTCAAGGTACCAGATTCACTCCCAAGAATCTTTGGGTTAGAAATGGAATTGGCAGGCTCCATTACATTCATAAATCGAGGACTAACTGTATCATTGAGTTGAAAATTGTATTAGAAAACAGTCCAAATGACTAAAATACATCACAAACCTTTTCTTTATCCTTGTATAGCGACCGCAATGTATTGAAAACTGGTGGACAGCCTTTGCTGAAATTCATCCTCAGAAATTTGTCCAAACACTCCTTGAATTTGTCACCTAATGAAAAATATGTATGAATTCTACGGCAAGCATGTTATTTCAAACCAAATAAATGCTAACTCTTTTCTAATGATACGCTCTAAGAATTAGAATTTTATGCCATTCTATACCTGGCTAGCATAGAATTTTATAATATCTATGCTCAGCTAAATAGAACATTTGTGACACTTTAGAAATGAAGATGACAATAAAAGACATACCACCAAAATAATCCTCTCTGTCTTTTTTACAGATAGGTTGAAGTATCCAAACAAAACTTACCTGATAAAAAGTTTAATGGCAGTCGTCTTGGAACTAGTCCTCTTGGGTATTTAATCCAGGCTTCTTCATAGATTTTGAATCTCTCTAACATATTAGCTAGGGTAACAAAATCATGTTGTTATACTCATATCCAACCTAAGCTGCCAATCAAATCTTACATTAATTGCCATAGATTTTAAAATATAACAGAAACTATAGAATCAAAACAGAATTAATTTGGATAAATATCAAAATGACAATTCTAGAGTACCCTTTAGTATGATCAGGACTTTGGCATAATGATCATCATGTTTCTTAAATAGCGGTCCCTCGGGCCCAATTATAAGTAAAATTTTAAAAGCTGGATCCTATGAATTTAAATCATCTCAGCAATATCATATTAAGTAAAACATCATTCTTATGGATCACAGATATGCCACTTGCTTACCTTTCATTGGATTGTCACCCTAGTTTTCCTATATCCCCATCTCTGTTGTACAAGTTAAGCTAGCTAGCTTTCTTTTTAAAAATCACGCACACACAGATGTATATCTAACAACCAAAAGATATGATAAAATTCAACCAAATTGATCTGATAGTTGTAGAAACGAAAAGTATCTCTGTAAAATGTTAATACAGAGCTACCTCCATATTTTATTAAATCTGAGAGCCATGAAAGGAGCCTCCTTGAAGATTGCATTACTTTTGGCCAGGTCTGGAGGCCCATGGGCTGGATACATCATGCATAGGCCACATCCACCCTAGCTCCGCAAAGGCATAAAATGTTGCAATACATTGAGTGACGCGATAGGTTTGACATCCATGCTTTTAGCAAACAGGTATCCCTGGAAAACGTGTCACTAGCAAATCTTTTAAATCCAGAAGTATCCTTTGGATAGCTTTGCAAGTGCTTCTCACATGCATACATATTAAGTCTAGACATATAAATCATATATTATTCCATCTTCTCATTTTTAGTACAATATTTCGATACAATATTTTTACAATATATGATTAGATTCTTAATATTCTATTAAGCTCAAACTGCCCAAGGAGCTGCTGAAACAGTTCTACAGAGGAATTACTGAGTCTGTCTGCTTTGGCTGTGTAACCCAACAAGACAGAGACTTCAAAGGATAATCAGAACTGCCGAAAAAACAATTGCTAATAACCTGACTTCCACTGAGGACATGTATACTGCATGAGTCAAAAAAGGGCTGTGAAAACATTGACAGACAACTCACATCCTGGACACAAAGTGCTTCAACTCCTACCCTCAAAATGTTGCTATAACACCAGAAAAACCAGATACAAGAACAGTTTTTTCTTGAATGCCATCATTCTGCTAAACAAATAATTCCGTCAACATTGTCAAACTACAGTGGTACTTCTACCTAAGAATGCCTCTACTTAAGAACTTTTCTAGATAAGAACTGGATGTTCAAGATTTTTTGGCCACTTCTTAAGAACCGTTTTCTACTTAAGAACCCAAGCCCGGAAAAATTTCCCAGGAAATTTGAGAGCGGCACGAAGGCCCGGCCAGTTTCCTGCTATTCCCCCTTTAATCCCGGCCATCTCGAGCTTTTCTGGGCTGCCAGAGGAGCCTTTCAGTGGCGCTTAAGGAGGCTTTGTCAGTCCAGAGCGAACGAAGCATTTTCCTTTCTCTGGGTGCTTGGAGAGGGAATACCTGTAAACCACTTTGCTGTGGTGACTCCCTTGTGCTGCCTCCCATACACCCGGGGCGAGGTTGCCTTCCGGAGCATCTGGGCATGGAAAGGCAAAAGGGGGCGCCGGATCAACTCGACTTCAGCCAAACTGAGAAGTTACCAGCTACAAAATGAGCAAGTGAGAGGAGAGGGGAGCCCTTCAGCCCTTCAGCATGGGAAGGAAGAGGAAGCAGGTAGCAGCAGCAGTAGCTGCCTTTCGGTCAAAGGAGCGGGAGGTTCCCCCCTCTTGCCAGCCTGGGTTTCTCTCTCTGGCGCAGTGTATGGGAGGCAGCCTCATGCCAGGTGTATGGGAGGCGCGTGCTCCTCCTCACCGCCTCAGAGTTCCTCTTTTTTTTTTAAGCCTTAAAATTTTGGATTTTTTTGATTCCCCTCACCTCCTTCCTTACGCAGCAACTGTCCTTCTCCTCTTCTTTTTCCTCATCCTAGTCTGTGATACTATTAATCTTCTCATTGTTCCCATCACCTATCTCCTCCCATAAATGACTGTACGACTGCAACTTTGTTGCTTATATCCTTACAATTTATATTGATTGGTTCCTAATATGATTTGATTATTTATTGGTATCTGGACTATCATTAAGTGTTGTACCTTATGATTCTTGATGAACGTATATTTTTTTTTATGTACACATAAAGAAAAGGGTGCATATGCAAAGACAAATTCCTTGTGTGTTCATCACACCTAGCCAATAAAGAATTTTATTCTATTCTATTCTATATGCACCAAGACAAATTCCTTGTGTATCCAATCACACTAGGCCAATAAAAAAATTCAATTCAATTCAGTTCTTCTATTTTATTCCATTATGTACCTTGGACTAATAAATGTAGATAAAAGAAACAAAAAAGTGGATATTCTATTAGTATTAATTATAGTTTCAGGTTTTACTGTTATAAGCATTGTAATTACTTTAATTTTCTTCAAAATTAAATGCAATATAGTATACAGTAATATACATAAAATGAAGGAAGAGCATACATCAAGGAAGAACGGTTTCATTCAGGGAGCTAACAACTGCCCAGGGATTTAGAGATGGCATAGTTCAGTGATGGGGAACCTTTTTTTGCTCGAGTGTCAAATGGGCTCACATGTATGTCGTAATGTAATGCCTTCCCCATGCATGCGCACACAACCCCTTTGATGCCTCCCTGCACACGCCTCACTGATGCCTCCAGAGTTCCGGTGAGCCCATTGGGCCGTTTTTTCGCCCTCCCCAGGTTTTAGGAAAGCTTCCGGAGCCTAGGGAGGGCAAAATATCTCCGAGACCGCCTCCTGCCGCACGAATCCCAGCGACCGATTAGGTCCCACAGAGTGGGCCTTCTCCGGGTCCCGTCAACTAAACAATGTCGGTTGGCGGGCCCCAGGGGAAGAGCCTTCTCTGTGGCGGCACCGGCCCTCTGGAACCAACTCCCCCCCGGAGATTAGAACTGCCCCTACTCTTCCTGCCTTCCGTAAACTCCTTAAAACCCACCTTTGCCGTCAGGCATGGGGGAACTGAAACATCTCCCCATGGGCATGTTTAATTTATATATGGTATGCTTGTGTGTATGTCTGTTAGTATATGGGGTCTGTTTTAAATCTTTAAATATTTTAAATTTGTCAAATTATTTATGATTTGTTTCCACGTGTTGTGAGCCGCCCCGAGTCTTCGGAGAGGAGCGGCATACAAATCTAAGTAATAAATAAAATAAAATAAATAAATAAAACAGCCCAATGCATTTACCGAAAGTTAGTTTCTGAATTTCCAGTAGGCCCGTTTTTCACCCTCCCTAGATTCTGGAGGCTTTCCTGAAGCCTGGGGAGGGAGAAAATGGGCTCCCCCTCCCTCCAGAAAGGAACTGACATAGGGCAATGCCTCACGTGCCCTCAAATATGGCTCCATGTGCCACCTCTGGCATGCATGCCATAGGTTCATCATCATGAGCATAGCTACTGGAAGGGGAAATATTCCTAAATATTTTAATCTTGACCAGCTGTCTGCCAAAGCCAAATCTATTTCCTGGCATCACTGTGATAGCTGATAGTTTCTATAAATGAACGGTGTAACATGTTATTTTCAAACTTTTAAAAGGATATCTTTACATCAAATGTTTCAGTCCAGCATCAAAACTGGACTGTCAGGAATTCTTGGTACCTTACTACTTGCAAGGAATGAAGCTGGTTGAGATAAGAACCAGGATTTATGGACTAGAGAGAACTGTTTGAAAACAGATCATTTGTATCTCAAGGTATTTTGCTTTAGAAAGGCACAGAAAATCCCTCTAATTTAATTTTGAGGATACAAAAAGAAATGGGGGCAAATCTTTTGTATGTAAAATAAACACCAATCTAGCAGAATTATCCCTGAGATATGGTTATGTCAGTAAACTCTAAATCCTGGATAAACATCTATAGAACTAACATATTCAGCTGAAACTTAATACCAGTCTCCAATAATTCTGGGTATATCCACCAGGATGGCAACCAACTTTGGCTATGGTTCCCCATCTCCTTTAATTAGCAAATAAGATGGCATGAGGCTTAAACACCTCTGCCTTTTCCACATATTACCCTGCCTCTTCCATATGAATAATTATAAACTGCTTTATAGAAACACCTCCATATACAATACTACTAGAGCAGTGATGGCGAACCTATGGCACGGGCGCCACAGGTGGCATGCAGAGCCATATCTGCTGGCACCCGAACCGTTGCCCTAGTTCATCTCCAACATGCATTTGTGTGCCGGCCAGCTGATTTTTGGCTCACGTAGAGGCTCTGGGAGGGCATTTTTGGCTTCCAGAGAGCCTCCGGGGGAATGGGGGAGGATGTTTTTACCCTCCACCGGCCTTTGGAGACTGGGGAGGGCGGAACACGAGCCTACTGGGGCCACCAGAAGTTGGAAAACAGGGCTTTTCCAGCCTCCAAAGGTTCTGGGTGTGTGTGTGTGGTGGAAGCTGGTTTCACCCTCCCGAAGCATTGAATTATGGGTGTGGGCACTCACGCATGTACGATAATGCATGCACACACACACTTTTGGCATCTGAGGGAAAAAAAGTTCACCATCACTGTACTAGAGGATAGGGCCTTGTTTTCATGTCACCCTGAAGTGGCTCTAAGGAGCAACCTTTAGCATATTATCTCAGGTTTTCTGCCATTTCTGCCTGCTACCGCACGAATCCCAGCGACCGATAAGGTTCCACAGAGTTGGCCTTCTCCGGGTCCCGTTGACTAAACTATGTTGTTTGGTGGGTCCCAGGGGAAGAGCCTTCTCTGTGGCGGCCCCGGCCCTCTGGAACCAACTCCCCCCGGAAATTAGAACTGCCCCCACCCTCCCTGTCTTTCCTAAACTACTCAAGACTCACTTATACCGCCAGGTATGGGGGAGTTGAGACACCTTTCCCCCAGGCTTTTTTATACTTTGTTTTATGTTTGGTATGAATGTGTTGTTTGGTTTTTTTTAAAAAATAATGATAGGGTTTTATGTTTTTTAATATTAGATTTTTTTCCACTACTATATTGTTTTTATTACTGTTGTGAGCCGCCCCGAATCTTCGGAGAGGGGCGGCATACAAATCTAATAAATAATAAATAATAATAATTTCCATAATAGCGATATTTTCACTGAAGTATTTTCCAGCTAGAATCACCTTTGATTCAAACTCAACCCTTGACAAGTAAAAAGGAATATGTGTCAGTTTTAGGCTTGTCTTCATTGATGTTTATTAGGACTAGCCGATCCATCCTTGAAATAAATAGCTGATATTAATTTTATGTCCAACTTTGCTTTTTGGAATGCAGAAGAGCACATAAAACTGCACCTCTTTTTAAAAATTATTTGTTAAAATTTATTTGCCATCTGTCTTGCTATGGAACTACTCGATAATTTGCAACAATAAAAAGGAAGAAATGAAAAGTGTGTAAACAAAACAGAAGTAAAATAATAGAATAAACAACAAAAAACAACAAGAATATATCAATATAACAAACTTTTCATCATAAAAGCAGCCATATCTTTTTCCAGATCACAACACTCTATAAAAATCTACACCACCATGCTCCTAGGAGATAGGTAAATATGTATTCCAATTCATATGGACTTCATCCATTATAGCCAAGTATAATATTTTTTCCAACTAATTTTTCAAATTGTGAAGAAATAGTAACATATTTTCTTTATTTTTCCTTATTCTTAATTTTTTACATGTAAAAATGTGGAGCTACTCACACCTATATAAACTAAAGCTTATCATACCTGGTTTAAGTGCTTTTTCTAAACCTTTATAATAAGCCCAATTTTCAGGATTCCTTTCTTGCAATCCTCTATAAATCTCAGCTGCCTCTTCCAGCCTGCAGAGTTGTAACAGAAGTTCTCCTGTTAAAAATGCAGAGTTATCAATCAACCATGATAGAGTATATTTACCAATGAAACAAATGCTCTAGTTTCTATTTCTGCCAAGTAACTCCTTATGAAAGAAAAAGACTAAGTTTACATACATAGCTTACTTGCTTTAAACTCTAGTAAGAATCCAAGACACAACAATAAAAATAGGTTGATGCACTTGCTGAAACACTCTTTTATATATTAATATAATTAATATATGATGCATTAATGAATTAATGTACAATATTTTTTCTTATAATTCTTACAATTCACAGCATTTAAACCAATATGAAAGCCAGTACAGTATAATGATTTAAATGAGCCAAGATCAAGTCTACTCTCAGCCATGAATCTCATTCTGCTATTAGACTGGTAATTTATTTATTTATTTATTTATTTATTTATTATTTAGATTTGTATGCCGCCCCTCTCCGAAGACTCGGGGCGGCTCACAACATTCTCTTTTCATATAACTCATATCACAGGATTGTTGTTATTTGATAAAATAGGAAAAGGAAACATTATGTATTGTATGTTATCTTGAGCTCTTGAATGAAAAAAAATCTAGTAAATAAGCATCTGTGTTTTTCTTTTTAAAAAATTAAAACTGGTTTAATAGTTAATGTTTTACTGAACTTTCCAAAAACTACTGTACCCAATAGCAGCTGGGATGTTTTCTAGTTTTACAGTGACTATGGTATCTAGTTTTGACCTCTGCTCAGGGGATGTTACCATATAAAATAGGAACAAGATAATTTTCACCAGTTTCTTGTTCTAATTTAATTGTATACAATAGACTAAATCTGCTCCAAATTTTAACTCTTTTGGTAAAAGAATGTGCTAAAGAATTACAGAATGTTTCATGTCCCCTACAGGCCATTCTGAACTTTGTTCTGAAAGCTGTTTCAATATTAATCCTTTGCTGCCGAAAAATTGGACCACCCTTCTTAAATCAAAACAGCCAGAAACATGAGGTCCAGAGACAAAACAGAATGTTATGAAATTCTCTGTAACACTTCATTCGCGGAAAGTTTGGCACTTCTACCTGGTATCTTCTTGAAAAACTATCAGAAGGACAAATAGTATCAATGGTCTAGTACAGTGTTTTTCAACCAGTGTGCCGCGGCACACTAGTGTGCCGCAAGACATGGTCAGGTGTGCCGCGAAGCTCAGAGAGAGAAAGAAAGCAAGAGAGAGAGAAAGAAAGAGAAAGAAAGCGAGAGAGAGAAAGAAAGAAAGAAAGAAAGAGAAAGAGCGAGAGAGTGAGTGAGAGAGAGAGAGAACAAGAGAGAGAGAAAGAAAGAAAGAAAGAAAGAGAGAAAGAGAACAAGAGAAAGAAAGCAAGAGAGAAAGAGAGAGAAAGAAAGAGAGAGAGAGAAAGAGAGGGAGGGAAGGAGAGAGAGAGCAAGACATAGAGGTAGGTAGGTAGGGAGAGAGAAAGAGCAAAAAAGAGAGGAAGGAAGGAAGAGAAAGAAAGAGGGATGGAGAGAGAGAAAGAAAGAGGAAGGAAGGGAGAGAAAGAGGGAGAGAGAAATAGAGTGAAAGGGAGGAAGAGAGAGAATTTTTTTGTCCAAACTTTTTTTAGCCCTCCTCGCCCCGCTCAATGTGCCCCAGGGTTTCGTAAATGTAAAAAAATGTGCCGTGGCTCAAAAAAGGTTGAAAATCACTGGTCTAGTAAACCTTGATCTAGTCAACAATTTTTTTTAAAAGCAAAATTTATTGATCGGAGAACACACTTAAGTTTAGTTTGTCATGTAAATTAAATACAGTGATACCTTGTCTTACAAACTTAATTGGTTCTGGGATGAGATTCTTAAGGTGAAAAGTTTGTAAGACGAAACAATGTTTTCCATAGGAATCAATGGAAAAGTGATTAATGCGTGCAAGCCCAAAATTCACCCCTTTTGCCAGCCTGTTTTTGCACTGCTGGGATTCCCCTGAGGCTCCCCTCCATGGGAAATCCCACCTCCGGACTTCCGTTGCCAGCAAAGCACCTGTTTTTGCGCTGCTGGGATTCCCCTGCAGCATCACAAAACCACGGAAGTCCAGAGGTGGGGTTTCCCATGGAGGGGAGCCTCAGGGGAATCCCAGCAGTGCAAAAACGGGTGCTTCGCTGACAACGGAAGTCTGGAGGCGGGGCATCTCAGCGGTGGCGGTGGGTTTGTAAAGTGAAAATAGTTTGTAAGAAGAGGCAAAAAAATCTTAAACCCCGGGTTTGTATCTCGAAAAGTTTGTATGATGAGGAGTTTGTAAGACGAGGTATCACTGTAACTTACTGGGGTGTAAGCCGAGCTAAGACAAAACTGAATTTAGTTATTGATTATAATAATTTTTCATTTCTATTACTTTACAAATTAGAACTTGGTAGCAACTTTTGAGCGTACCCCATGATAAAATGGAAACACCATTCATTTTGAAGAACATTAGATCCATAGAAATTTATATTAAACAAATGAGTTTTATTCAATCCTTCCACAGCTACAGCAATTATTAAGGGAAAAAAAATCAAGTTTGGGCAAAGATAGTGAAAGCCATGCAAAAGCATGTAAGCGGACATGCCTGTTCCTGTTAATATGTACCAGGAATACAAGGGAAACAAATACAGTGGTACCTCGTCTTACGAACTTAATTGGTTCCGGGATGAGGTTTGTAAGGTGAAAAGTTTGTAAGACAAACAATGTTTCCCATAGGAATCAATGGAAAAGCGATTAATGCGTGCAAGCTCAAAACTCACCCCTTTTGCCAGCGGAAGCGCCCGTTTTTGCGCTGCTGGGATTTGTATGAATTTGTATATAAAGTATGTATGATGAGGGGTTTGTAAGACGAGGTATCATTGTACTGGCGGTATGGCAGTTAAGAAACTAAAAAAATCTGATTGATTGGTAAGTCAAATTGAAGGGTCAGGTCCTGTTCAATTTTCAGAATACATACAGATGAAATATTGCTTAGAAAAATATTACTCAGATTTGAACTACTTTATATTGTAATACTTAAAGTTGAGAAAGGTGCTTGCCAGCCTCATTCTTTCTAGATATCAAACTACAGTGTCCCCTCGATTTTTGCGGGTTCGAACTTCGCGAAAAGTCTATACCACGGTTTTTCAAAAATATTAATTAAAAAATACTTTGCGTTTTCCCCCCTATACCACGGTTTTTCACGCCCGATGACATCATATGTCATCACCAAACTTTTGTCCACCTTTAATTAATTTTTTTTTTAATAAACTTTAATAAAGAAACATGGTGAGTAATAATCTAAATGGTTGCTAAGGAATGGGAAATTGCAATTTAGGGGTTTAAAGTGTTAAGGGATGGCTTGTGGTTCATAGCCAAAAATAGTGTATTTACTTCCACATCTCTGCTTCGCGGAAATTCGACTTTTACGGGCGGTCTCGGAACGCATCCCCCGCGAAAATCGAGGGAACACTGTACTAATAATCTGTCAGAACAATTATTTTTATTACCGATGGAACAACATATAATCATATCAGTAGCACTGATTATATGGAGAATTGGCAGTGATTTTATTCCTCTGACATTTAAATAAACCATTCCACAAGAACATTTTTATTTGTAAAGAGATTTAGATGCAAGAGAATTTGAATAGTCCAGTTACCTTTAGTTTCTTCAACGGCTAACTTGTCACAGATTTGTTTTTCATAGGTTCCAAGATGATCCAAAGCTTCTTTATAAAGTCCTGCTTCTCGGAGAACTTGATTTTGATATAATAGCAACTCACTATACTCATAGTCTACTTTATCAGGAGAGGTCTACAAAGGCAAGAAACAATCATACTACTCATATTCCAAAGGTTTTTTCAAAAGGCAACTGGACTTTTGTTTTTCCATGAACATGTTTCACTTGTCATCCAAGAGGCTTCTTCAGTTCTTTAGTACTGCTCACATTTTTAATTTCAGCAACGCAAATAAGAAATTAACTCACAAATGAACTTCAATCCAACAGGGGATATCTATATTATGTTGAACATACAGCAGTACCTCTAGGTACGAGTTTAATTCGTTCCAGAACGGAGCTCGTATGTCGATCAACTCGTATTTGGAACAAATGGCTTTAGACTTTGTTTTCCCCCCAGGGGAGATAATCAGAAGCAAGGATTCTTGCGCCACCTAATGGAAGCTCGGCTCATATCCCGAATTTGAGCTCGGGTCTGGAACAGAAATTTCGCTCCCATCGTGGCTCGTAACGTGGAATACTCGCATGTGGAGCAGCTCGTATTTAGAGGTACTACTGTATATGTGAGTTGTGTCAGATCTGATCCCCATCCACACAATAGTCCTGCTTCTTTCTGAATGGGAATTGGTAAAATAAAAGCATCTGACACTATCCTTCACTTTCTGCAGATATGCAGATGGGTTAGTACAGCCCAAAGCTACGTCCAACATTCATAAAAAAGAACTTTTCGTTTGATTTTCAGTTGCCTACAGTACTTGGAAATATACAAATTTCGGTCGAAGTAAAACAACAAATTTACAGTTTTGATCAACCACTCATTGACTTACATAATAAATCTATGCAATACCTGCTGGGTCTTCCTAAATTCCTCCAAAATCTTTGCTGCCATTTCATAGTCTTCCAGCAGATGATAAGCTATAGCATAGCTAATCCATGATGCTCTCTGTGCAGGTCTAAGCTGAAGTAACTGATACCTAGTTTCCTGTATAACAATAATAAATATCAAATTCATATTCTAGTCTTCTGAACTGAATTCCACAATATTTAGCAGAAATCATACTGCTGCTGTTAACAAGTTCTATCAGATACAAAAAAAATATTCTAATTTCATTACAGGTAGTTTTCAACTTACAAGTTTGTTTAGTGACCAAATTAATAATGGCCCTAAAATACGTGTCTTATGACCATTTTTCAGTTGCAACCTTTGCAGCATCCCCACGAATATGTGCTCAAGTTTCAGATGCTTGGCAACTGGTTCGTATTTATTTTAGGTGCAGTGTCCTAAGGTCATGTGATTCTCTTTATCACTTTCTGACAAGCAAAGTCAATGGGGAAGCCAGATTCGTTTAAGAATTGGGTTGCTAACTTAACTGCAATTATTCATTTAACCACTATGGCAAGAACGGTTGTAAAATGGGGCAAAACGTATTTCACAAATGTCTCACTTAACAACAGAAATCTTGGGCTCATCGATTATGTCATAAGACTACCTCTAATTATGTTTCAATATTTTTATGTCTGAAAAAGGATAAAATGTTTTGAGTAACTTTTTTGACAAGGCAGAGACCCATTTTGCATTAGGATTTTGTGATGTGGAAAACAGCTGATTATGACCGAGATAAAATCAAAAGATACGGCAGTCAACTGAATTCAGGATCTGAGTCAACAAGAAGAATTAGCATCCAAAAGTTTGGAATTACAAAGAGGCAAGAGAATAAGGGAATGAAGCTTGCTTTAAAAATGGTACCATATTTTGTGTTTAATTTTCTGATGGAAGTATTAGATATTTGAATGCAAAGTTATGTTGCTGTAATAGGATAGACTTATCCTATCTGCCAATGAATATATATTGATGATTTTGTATATGGACATCTTTGTAGATTTGGGAAGAGTATCACTTTAGACATACAGTGATACCTTGTCTTACGAACTTAATTGGTTCCAGGCGGAGGTTCCTAAGACAAAAAGTTCGTAAGACGAAACAATGTTTCCCATAGGAAACAATGTAAAATGGATTAATGCGTGCAAGGAAAAAAACCTGCAAAAACAGCGCTCCACTGGGCACCGCCGCTCGGCAGTCACCTTTTGAAACAGCCGGGTGCTTCTCGGCATTCTCTTGAACACCAAACCCAAAAGGTTCGGCAAAAGTTCGGGTTTGGGTGGCCGCCGAGAAGCGCCGCTGCCTGGCTGTCACCTTTTGAAACAGCTCGGGGGCTTCTCGACGTTCTCCTGAACGTCGAACCCAGAAGTTCGGCAAATGTTCGGGTTCGGTGTTCAGGAGGCTGCCGAGAAGCGCCGCCGCCAGCTGTCACCTTTGCAGAAGAGTCACTGAGCTGTCGGCTGGTGGGGAGGCTGAAATGGAGGTGGGGAATTTCAATAGGGAATTCCATGGGCGGAGCTTTGACGTCACGAAGACGTCCTTCCTGGAGTCCACATTTCGGCCGGGAGAATGCCAAGAAGCCCCCTGGCTATTTCAAAAGGTGACAGCCGGGCGGTAGTGCTTCTCGGCGGCCTCCCGAATCCGAACTTTTGCCCAACTTCTGGGTTTGGCGTTCATGGCAGCAGGCTCATAAGGCACAGTTCGTAAGAAGAGGCACAAAAATTCCGAACCCCGGGTTCGTATCTCAAAAAGTTCGTAAGACGAGGGGTTTGTATCACGAGGTACGAAGTTGGGAGTAAAATAAGTTGAAGTTGAGTTGGGAGTAAAATAAGACCCCCATTTGCATGTGAAAGACAATCAATGCATACGCAGTCTTTAAAATGGTGGTCTTCAACTTATAACAGGAATTGGGACTAGAATTCCCTATGCTAAACAATGAGACCATGAAGAATGACTGCACCACTTAGTGACGGCAATGCAATTGCAAGGTAGATAACAAGCAGGTGGACAGGCATGCAGGTGGCTGCTGCTGGGGAGGGGATAGTATATGTGCAAAGATAGGTTGAAGAAGTTGTACAAGGGAGAGTCAAGAATAGTGTGTGAATGTGCAAGGGAGAGAGTACAAGAAGATATGCAAGAAGTATGGGTCAGGAAGGGATGTGAAAGATGGATAGGGTACCTGAGTGGCTGGTCTCAGTGCAGAGTAGCTGGGGCAGGATGTGTGGGGGGGAGATTTACTCCAAATGAGTTGCAACTCTTCCTGCTGGCCTGCCACTGATTTTATGGAGAAGCCAGCAGGGAAGGTTGCAAATGCCAATCACGTGATTACAGGGTGCTGCAACTGTTACTAGTGTAAACCAGTTGTCAAATGTCCGGATCACAATCATGTGACCACTGGGTACTAGGATAGCCAAAAATCGACAATAGCCACAATTTTTTCAGCACCATTGTAATTTTGAACAACTGCTGAAATAATGATATATACTCCTTAAAACCCACCTTTGTCGTCAGGCATGGGGGAACTGAGATATCTCCCCCGGGCCTATACAATTTATGTATGGTATGCTTGTATGTATGTCTGCTTAATAATGGGTTTTTTAAAATATTTTAAATTGTAAATTATTAGATTTGTCATGAACTGTTTTTATTGTGTTGTGAGCCGCCCCGAGTCTATGGAAAGGGGCGGCATACAAATCTAATAAATAATAATAAAAAATAATAATAATAATATGCTGAGGACTACTTGTCAAAGGATTGCTTGATTTATGATCATAATTGAGCCCAAAGTTTTGGTCTTAAGTCATTGCAATTGTTAAGTGGGTCATCCTGTGAACTGAATGAAAAACATCCTACAATGGGTGTTGTGGGTTTTTTAAAAAAAACCCTCTTTAAACTCTTTTTCTGCTGGAAAACGTCAAAAAATGATACAAATTGCAGGATGCTGAAACCATTCATGAATGTGAGCCAGTTGCCAAGCACACAAAATTCAATCACACGACTACATGTGTGTTGGCACAGCAACTGTAACTTTGATTATAGACTGTAAATAGTGTTTTTGAAGTCCACTGTAATTTTGAAGGTCATTAAACAACCAGTTGTTATGTTATGTGTATAACAATTAGAGCCCTTGACAAATTATTCTCTGGAATCAGAACATAAGCTCCTTTAATGGAGAAATAGAAACTAAACAGGCATTTTTGTGTTAAAGTTCTATTTTTGTGTGTGTGCAGATGCTAAATTATGCATACATTTATATAATCAAATCTCATTCTGGATTCTGTAACAGGGTTCTCCTGTCCCACTGAATCAAGAATTCTATTTAAAATTTCCTTGCATCTTATTTAAAGAATAAAGTCACAATCCTATGAGGTGGTTGACAATGTAAATATGACTGGTAAATATGATTGTTGGCTGAGTGGATGAGTAAGTAAACAAATAAGTAAATCCAATTGTTATGAAACCTATAAAATGTTCTTGAAGCTTACTCTTCACTTACCCTGTAACCTTCTAGATCTCTCATTTGAATCTGTAGCAGTGAAAGGTCCCTCAAGATTTGGAGATTGTCCTTATCCCATTTCAGTGCATTTCTATAACATTTGATGGCTTCGTCATATTTCTTGTCTGATCTCTGAAGAAGACCATAGACATGCCAGCCTGGATGCTCAGTTAAGGACTTACATTTTGAAGAAATTACAAGAAGTGACTGAACTCATTTTCAGCCAAAATAAAAAACAAAACACAATATAACAAAACGTAAAATAATTCACATGGGGAAAAGGAATCCTCAATCTGAGTATTGCATTAGCAGTTCTGTGTTAGCAAAAGCTTCAGAAGAGAAGGATTTAGGGGTAGTGATTTCTGACAGTCTCAAAATGGGTGAGCAGTGTGGTCGGGCGGTAGGGAAAGCAAGTAGGATGCTTGGCTGATAGCTAGAGGTATAACAAGCAGGAAGAGGGAGATTGTGATCCCCTTATATAGAGCGCTGATGAGACCACATTTGGAATACTGTGTTCAGTTCTGGAGACCTCACCTACAAAAAGATATTGACAAAGTTGAACGGGTCCAAGAATGGTGGAAGGTCTTAAGCATAAAACGTATCACGAAAGACTTAATGAACTCAATCTGTATAGTTTGGAGGACAGAAGGAAAAGGGGGGACATGATCGAAACATTTAAATATGTTAAGGGGTTAAATAAGGTTCAGGAGGGAAGTGTTTTTAATAGGAAAGTGAACACAAGAACAAGGGGACACAATCTGAAGTTAGTTGGGGGAAAGATCAAAAGCAACGTGAGAAAATATTATTTTACTGAAAGAGTAGTAGATCCTTGGAACAAACTTCCAGCAGACGTGGTTGGTAAATCCACAGTAACTGAATTTAAACATGCCTGGGATAAACATATATCCATCCTAAGATAAAATACAGGAAATAGTAAAAGGGCAGACTAGATGGACCATGAGGTCTTTTTCTGCCGTCAGTTTTCTATGTATCTCTATGGAAAAGCCATCTGCTTAGCAAAATATCAGGCACCTGTGCTACCTTCTTCGCCTCCCATTTGCATCAGTACAGCAACACTGATAAAGGTATGGGGTATGGTAGAACAGGAAAACAATGGAGGTGTGTATTTTGGAACTCTGTAATGACCAGAAGACTGAGTAGATTAGATTAGAGTAGAGCAGAACAGAACCTGAGAGGGATGTGGTCCAATAAGTAAAATCAATGGGGGAAGCCAGATTCACTTAATAAGTACGCCCAAAATATTGTAAAGTGGGACATAACTCACTTAATAACAGTACTGCTTAACAATGGTAGCTCTGTTTCCAATATGGTTGAAAACTGAGAACTAACTGTAGCGGTAAAACAAATTAAAAGGAAGTAATTGTCCAGAAAAAAGATAGAACTAAGATGATCTCCCTATTTTCTCGCTTTCCCATTTACACTAATGTTATGGTCCCTATCAATGTGTTCTAGCACCATTTCTCCACCCAACAATTGCTTTGCTTTTCTGGAAGATCATACCGTATTTTAATTCTTCAATGTAAGAAGAATAGCACAATTTATTTTGCAAATTGAATCTATAACTTGAAAAGGATACAGACATGGCTCCTCAAATCATTTCTTAGCCCCCTTCGAACCAGTTCATATGCCTCCTCTTTTTTACCTAAGCAGTTTAATGTCAGTCCTTTCATAGCCAAGGTTTCTAAAACAGACACAGAGATAAATGATAAATACATTTTCTATTTAGAAATCACTATCAGCAGATTCTAAATTTTAAGCTATCTGTTAAATATTTATTTGATGTGTAAGCAGGAAATAAAATAACTTTATTTCCTTCGCTCAAAACAAAATATTGTTCTTAAGAAAATATTTTCAACTTGTTTAAATAAATTATTTTTAAACAGAGCTACTTAGATTCCAAAAATGGCACCTAACAAATGATGTACATTAATAAAATTTTATGCATCATCAATTTATTGATATCACAGTAAGAATACATAATATCATATCTCTAAACATAAAAACATATTTTATAAAAGTATACCACAAATCTAAATCAAATCTCTTATTATAGAAACTATTTGTGATTTGTTCTTTAATCTGTGATTTGTATTTTCCCTTTCTAAAATGAAAGCTGAACTAGAGAAGAAAAACATTATTATTAATCAATAATCACATACTTTTATTTCTATACCATCTTCTCTAGCACAGCTGCATGTCTGGAATTTATACATTTAAAAGTAACCATTTTTTGTCCTTCCTCAAAATCAGATAAGCTTTTAAAATTAATCTAACATTTATATTTATGATTATGCCGCATATCAACCCTTACATTTATATTTAGGTGGGTGTTGATGGGTAGTATAAAATGGTGGTTATGCATATGGCTACCCTCTTTTTATTAAATGTTTAAATTGAGTGACAGTATAAATATATTAAAATATTGTTTATGTTTGCTGAACTTTCAGGATAAAACATAATAGCAGTATTATATTAGTTTCAGAATCTAATTTAGCAACAGTTCTAAGTATTATGCAGAAATCTGAAAACTTACCCCCATGTTCTGCAAACTTTGGGTTAGAAAGTATTTGTTTGCAAAATTTCAGGCCATTCCTGTACTGTTTGTGTTCATAGCACCTCTGTAAGGAGACATAAAACCAAACACTATAAATTCATGTTACAAACATAAAAACATGTAAAGTTAATAATGTACATACTAAATCATATCTAGCTATTATTTCTAATACAAATTTTCTGGTGCCTAGAAGTATAAGAAATATCAGAAAATATGAAATTTAATTTCAATAAACCAGTGATCAAGAACATAGTAATGATAAGAGCAAAAGTGTCATTTCCTGGAAAACATAAAAATTATTTGAGTGAAAATTATTTATGTTAACAAAATTAATCAAAATGTTAGTTTATTTTTAAAAATCCACCTTTAATTTTTTGAAAATCTATAATAACCCATTTGCTAAATTAAATGTATAGAGTTGTCTGTATACATTCTAGTTTACAACTTTGGAATGAGATGGGGAAACTGCTAAGATTAAAAATCAATTATTTCTAGCCTATGATTCTCTATAAGAAAAAGGTATAATTGAGTGAAAATATCAGACAGGAATTTATTAAAATTAAATGAGATCTTCCTAATAATTATTTAAATAATTAACAGTGTTCTGCGGATATGTAAATGAAGACTCAATCACCCGGGCCAAAAGTATTTCATGACAACTGGACCAATAAACTTTATTCAGTTGCCATGATTTAATCTTTTCAGAACGTCTTCTAGGAAATAATCAGATTCACAATATAAATCAATTTGGTTAACATAATATCAAGTATGCTCAATGAGGAAAAAAATAATGTATTTTTATTTTTCCTTATCTTTTTTCCATATTTATATCCATCACTGCATACAGCCTATGGCTGAAATGCCAGAACAGCAATAACCTGAATCTTAAAGGAGATTTTGAAATTCTTTTGAGTCTACTACTGTGCCATGATTCTATCAATGACTCTTGAAGGGTGTGCCCTAAAGTATCCTGCTAAGCTGGAATAGCAATAGCATGTTTTCAAATACACAGTACACTCAAAATGGAAAAAAACAAAACACAGAGGTAAACAACTGACAAGTCATGTAAGAATTAAAGCATCATAAAGGTATTATCTTTATGAAGTTTATAAACTTGCATCATGATATAGGCAATAAAAAGGTAAAAAAACACAGATAAATTTGCCCCAAATATCATAATTTCAATTTTCATTTTATTAATGTATCAAATTTTATTCTGCTAACAGTAGGTCCTCTTAGTTTTCTAAATAATTTAAGGGCCAACTTTAAAAGAAAATGGAAGCATATAAACTAAAAACTGTATTTAGACGTAAATGCAGACCAATATGGTACAAAGCAGGTGGCTTTTTAATAAAATATCTGCTAAGCATCTGGGGAGGAAGGGAGAAGTGTATGTTCTAAATTCTTATCAACTAACTCTTCTCTGAACACATTATACTACAATAACAACAACAACAACAACAACAATAGTAATTTATTAGATTTGTATGCCGTCCCTCTCCGAGGACTCAGGGCGGTTCACAACAACATAAACAGTGTACAAATCCAATTTTAAAATCCAATTTAAAACCCTTCCAATGAAATTAAATAATCACACAACCAAACCATACACCAGCCTTGACAATTGGTGTGTGTGTTAGTTTCCCCATGTCTGGCGGCAAAGATGAGTTTTTAATAACTTACGAAAGGCAAGGAGGGTGGGGGCAGTCCTAATCTCTGGGGGGTGTTGATTTCAGAGGGCCAGCGCCGCCACAGAGAAGGCTCTCCCCCTGGGTCCCGCCAGACGACATTGTTAGTCGACGGGACCCGGAGAAGGCCAACTCGTGGGACCTAATCAGCCGCTGGGATTCGTGCAGCAGAAGGCGGTCTCGGAGGTATTCTGGTCCGATGCCATGTAGGGCTTTGTAGGTCATAACTAACACTTTGAATTGTGACCAGAAATTGATTGGCAGCCAGTGCAGGCCGTGGAGTGTTGTTGAGACATGGGCTTATCTGGGGAGGCCCACGATTGCTCTCGCAGCCGCATTCTGCACGATCTGAAGTTTACGAACACTCTTCAAAGCCCCCATCAATTTTATAAGTTTTTTAAAGTGTGAAAATATCATCCCTATAGATATAATGGGGGATATAAACAAAACTACAGTGATCCCTCATTTTTCGCGGGGGATGAGTTCCAAGACCACCTGTGAAAAACCAATTTCTGTGAAGTAGGGGAAAATATATTTTTTTATGTATTTAACGAGTATTTGGACTTTTAAAACCCACCCTTTGCATTAAACAGTCATTCTATAATGTTTCTCAGCTGGAACTACATGTAATATCCTATCAGTTTCTTTAAGAGAGTACAGTAGTACTGTAGCACTGTAGAAGAATTTTATGAATTTTTAATGGATTGAAAATTTTCAATGGATTTAATGGATTTAAGTCCCCTTTGAAAACTCGTGAAGTAGCGAATCCACAAAAGATGAACCGCGAAGTATGAAAATAGACTAACTATCCTGGGCCTTGAAAGCTTAGAACTACGACGCCTAAAACACGATTTGAGTATTGCCCACAAGATCATACGCTGCAACGTCCTTCCGGTCAACGACTACTTCAGCTTCAACAGCAACAACACAAGAGCACACAACAGATTCAAACTTAATATTAATCGCTCCAAACTTGACTGTAAAAAATATGACTTTAACAATCGAATTGTCGAAGCGTGGAACTCATTACCAGACTCAATAGTGTCAACCCCTAACCCCCAACATTTCTCCCTAAGACTCTCCACGATTGACCTCTCCAGGTTCCTAAGAGGCCAGTAAGGGGCGTACATAAGAGCACTGATGTGCCTATCGTCCCCTGTCCAATTGTCTTTCCTTATCCCTTTTATCTTATATATTCTCTCCTTTATGTATATTCTCTTCCTATCTACTTCTCTTCTTCTTTACTTCCTATCTTTATATACATTACTTAATGTCTATTCTCTTTCATATGTACTGCATATTGGACAAAGAATAAAATAAATAAATAAATAAATAAGTAGCAAGAGATTACTGTACTTGGGTTTGGATGAGTTGTATTTATTCTACAGATATTTTCACTGTAAGAGACTGTTATATTTAAATATTAAAATTTCACATTGATTAATTATAACAGTATTTCTGAAAAGTGTTCCTAACAGGGAATAATTGATAACATAGTCCTGTGATGGCTAACCTATGGCATGCGTATCCATATCCAAGGGCACGCGAGGCATTGCCCTGTCAGGTCGAGCGCGCATGTGCGCACTGGCCAGCTGATTTTTGGCCTTCGAGAGAGGGGGCCATTTTCACCCTTCCCAGGCTTCAGGAAAGCCTCCTCCAAAAGCTATCTGGGTGTACTGAGTGGTGGAGTGCCAGAGCCAGAGGGATGAAGTGAGGCGATATCAGCCATTTCCTGACGCCAGAGCCAAAAGGGCCTGGGGGAGCAGCTATAAATGCGCACCAAAGGTAAGGGACTGTGATGCCAACAGAGCTGGAGTCGGTCTGTGAAGGAGGAGGGAGGCAAGCTCCATTTTGGCTGAAACAACGGGTTTTCTTAGGGTCTGGGAGTTTTTTGGGGTAGCTCGATAAAAATGGTAGAGGTGCAAAGTCAACCGCAGGTGATGCGGTAGCCCCACCATGCCTTCCCCCAGTCGAGCCAGGCAAGGAGGAGTGGGCAGGGCAGCAAATGCTGCCCCCATGTGCCTGAGTCGGCTCCCAGCGTTCCTCATGAGCATGCCTGCCACCCAAGAAAAGCAGCAACAGCTGCAGGGGGAAGGACAAAAGCTAACGGCCCACTCAGGAACATATCGCCCTCCTCCTGGGCTTCTTCTCTGCCTTTGCAGCTGTTGCTGCTTCCACAAACGGACATGTGCCTGCCTGGGCACTGGCCAACTCACTCACCTGTCTGCCTTGCGGTTGCCACAAGACCTTGCAGGTGGGCAGGCAGGCAAGCAAGCTGGCCAGCGGCTTGGCGTGCGTGTGCTTGTGGAAGCAGCAGCGGCGAAAGTAGAGAAGATGGGGCGCGCGAGGGATGCCCGGGAGGGTGATGTGTGCCTGAGCAGATCAATAGCTGTTGCCCTTCCCCCTGCAGCTGTGTTTCTGGGGTGGTGGGACTGTGCATAAGGAACACTGGGAGCCAGCTCAGGGACACGGTCAGCATTTGCATAGCGAGGTTGGGGTCGGGGCGCTGTGCCGCCAGCATTTGGGCCATCGCCTGTCGCTGCGGACTCAAAGAAATTGAACTTTTCATACAAATTGCAGCATCGCACTTTTCTTTGTATCTAAAGCAATTTATCCCAACATTCATTGCAGCAATTCTGATAAACAAAGAATACTTATTTAAATATAGAATATTAATTTACATATTCATTTTTTGAATTTATGGAAAATGTAACTTTGAATCTAGATATTCTAAAATCTATTATGTTCCGAAATTGTAATTGCAAATAGTCATGGTTTCACCATACAGTAACAATACCTCTGAGCTTAACATGCTAAAATTAACTTTGTAGTTATTTTACAAAATTTAATTATTTAACAGTTAAATGTTTGCAAATCATTAGTTCGCTTGCTGGTACAATGGTACCTCTACATACGAACTTAATTCGTTCCGTGACCAGGTTCTTAAGTAGAAAAGTTTGTAAGAAACAATTTTTCACAAAGGAATCAATGTAAAAGCAAATAATTGTACAATTGGTGAATCCACAGGGAGGGTGGAGGCCCTGTTTCCTCCCAGGAGATTCCTAGAGAGGCCCCATGGAGGCTTCTCCCTGCCTTTTCCAGTTACAGTTTTGGAGGCTCCGGTTTGTAAGTGGAAAATTGTTCTTGAAAAGAGGCAAAAAAAGATTGAACACCCGGTTCTTATCTATAAAAGTTTGTAAGTAGAGCCGTTCTTAGGTAGAGGTACCACTGTATATAATTTCCACTTACTGTATTTTTTGGAATATAAGACGCACTTTTCCCCTCCTAAAAGAGGCTGAAAATTTGGGTGCGTCTTATGCTCAAATGTAGCCCTGCCCACTCGCCACCCCCTACCCTTCGGCCTCTGTTCGTCCTCTTTCTGGTTGCAGATTGCCACTGATAATGGCTTGTTTTGGGGCTTTGCACGTTGCCTTTTCAGCCTCCAAATACTCACGCAGTGCCCAAAATGACCAGCTGCTGCCTTCTCTTACCCCCTTCCCCACTTTGCCTGCTTTAATCATTGGGGCTTACTCCTAGGATCAGCTGTGCTGTTGAAGCTGTTTTTCAGCCCAAGCACAAGTGATCTTCTCTGCTTTGCCTGCCTTTTTAATTACTGCTTCCTGACAATCTCTGTGCTTTACAAGCATAACCTCCACCCCTCCAACCTCAAAACCAATGAGCAAACTAATGTGCTGAAACTTATGCCCCCACCACCCCCAACCTCAAAACCAGCAAGCTAATGTGTTGAAGCTGACCAGGGTTAAGGACTAGCCAGATGAATAACTGTTAGGCAAAATCCCCGCCCCTTTTCCTCCCCCAAAGCTAAGGTGTGTCTAACACTACGGTGCGTCTTATACTTCCAAAAATATGATATGTTTCCTATGATCAAGGAATATTAAAGATAACTGTTTCCTTAATATAGCACCTAAGCTTAAGTTTATTCAAGATTTTTCAGTCCAGTCCCAATTACAGGTCAATGACATTGCAGTTATTTTTTTTATATAGGAGATAGTAAAATAATTGGTAGGATTTACTGAAGCATACCAAGTGACCAAAATATAACATATAAATGTGGCAGTGACAGAAAAGAAGCTGAAGACACAGTGGACCCCTTAGTTAGCTGTTGCAAGATTGCATGGGTTGACTACAAACAATGGCATGACAAAGTAGAAACAGTAGTTCATTGGAATATCTTTAAGAAATTCCATTTGTCTGCAAGCAACAGTTGGTGGGATCACAAAATGATAGAAAATGAAAAAGTTGAAGTATTCTGGAAGTTTAGAACTCAAAATGATGAGCACTTGCCACTGTCCCCAGACTTAACAAGATTACTGTATTATTACTGTATCAGATTACTATTGTACACTGTTTTATTGTTGCTGTTAGCTGCCCCGAGTCTCCGCAGAGGGGCGGCATACAAATCCAATAAATAAATAAACAAACAAACAAACAAATAAATAAATAACAAGTGGTTGATAACGAAGACAAAATATCAGCAGAGTGGATGTGGCAGTACCTGGAGAGAGCAGAATAGAAGACAGTGGACAAAATCACAAGATACAAAGACATGCAAACAGCAAAAGGAATAAGTATGGCAAAAGAAAATAAATTATAGATACCTGGGGTACAAACCTAAAACATTGGACCACTATTTTAACACCATTTGTCATCCATTTCAGGCCCTTGGGAAGGACTGCACTATTTACTCTGCACTACATCCATGTAATGATATTGCTAGATTATTCCTAACCCATAGAAATGGAGATACTCAGTCAAAAAAATGTTTAAATTGGCTGACTGTGTCAGAGTCAAGAAAAAGGATTGATGCAAGTTAAAAATTTGAACAGCCTGAATGGGCAGGAAACAAAACATCAATATCCAAGTAATGTAATAAAAACCTGAACAGAATGCCAGCAAAGGAAAGCATTGTATTGGTCAATTTTTACAAAATAGTGAGAGAAAAATGTATAAAGATAAAACGTGGCAAAGGCTAACAACTGGAACATTAAAAAAAGGAACTGGATACTTGATTTCGGCAGCTCAAGAGCAAACCATTTAAACTAATGCAATAAAGACCAGAGTCTTTGTTTAGCCACCATCACAGTTATAACATAGATTAAAATATAAGCTTATGACCAAACGTTTATAACCTCTGCAGGTCTATACAGGAAAAGAAAGCTTAAGTAAGATCATAAGCACTTTTGTGGTTTCACTTGGTGACCATTTTGCTTAATGACGGAGTAGCCAGTTCCAACTGTAGTCCTTAAGCAAGGGTTACCCATACTTAAAAACTGAAAGATGAATACAGGCTCTCCTATTGATGAACTTAATGGTAGACTTTCTTCTGTTTACAAAACGTTTTGTTTTATCCTAGTTGGAGAAAACCCTGCATCAGAAATCAAACCAGATTGTATTCTGTATTAACATTTATTATCACATTTATTATCTATTATACCCAAAAGCTATACAGGTAGTCATCAACATATGACAATGGAGCCCAACGTTTTTGTTGTTAATGAGAAATGTGTTAAGTGAATTTTGCCCTATTTTACGCCTTTTTTTGGACACATCTGTTAAGTGAATAACTGTAGTGGTTAAATTAGTAACACAGTTATTAAGTGAATCTGATTTCTCCATTGACTTTGTCAGAAGGTCGCAATAGGGAATTGATCACATGGCTCCAAGATACTGCAACCATCCTAAGTGTTAGTCAGTTGTCAAGCACCCAAATATAAATCATGTGATCATAGGGATGCTACAATGTCACAAGTGTGAAAAATGGTCATGTCACTTTTTTCAGTGCCATTGTAACTTCAGTCACTAAATGAATTGTTGTAAGTCAGTAACTATCTGTATATCTCAAAAGTAATGCATTTATGAAAATGAGGTGAAGACTGAATTATGATGCATACTGAAGAATATATAAGCATGTGTGAATATGCACACATACACAAATAGCCTTTCAAATATCTGAAGGTAACATAACAGGTAGTTCTCAGTTTATGACCACAATTGGAACCAGAATTTCAGTTGCTATGAGATACAGTCATAAAATGCAACTGGTTAGTGGTGGCAATCCAGGATAGCTCCAGTTGCCAATGTTAAGTGAATGCCTTGGTTGTTAACCTGCAAGTTTCCCACAATCAAGTCAGTAGGGAAGCTGCAGTTCAAGCCCCAGGCAGGCCACACCAGGTGGGGAAGGAAGCAAGGGAACACATCAGCCAGGGAGGGTGGATGAGGGCCTCATACCTGCTTAGATTTCCAGCCCCAGAGTCGAGAGATTTCTGAAGCCTCTCCACTCCATGGTTGAAAATCCTCTGTGGCTGAAAATTCTGCCCGGATTTCACCAGTGTTTTCAGCCAACCCGCTTTTAATGGAAAGGCTCACTCTTATCTCTGGGGCTCGGCTAAAAAAAGCTCCATACTGACATCTAAGCAGAAAGCCATGAAGCAATCTAAGCTGCCACTCCTTCCTCTCATCTTTGGGGCTGACTGAAAGAGTTCAGTGCCAGAGTCTTCTTCACTTTGAGGGGCTGACTGAAAATGCTGTACAGTGATCCCTCGATTTGCGCGTTCTCGATTAGCGCGAAACGCTGCAACGCGGTTTTTAAAAAAATATTAATTAAAAAATAAGTCCGCGGTTTTTTTCCTACACCACGGTTTTTCCCGCCCGATGACGTCATACTGATTGCTGATTGGGTTTTATTCTGTCATTACACAGTACAGTACAGTTACAGTTTAAGTGCTTTTTGAGAAAGGAGGGAGAGAAGGGAAGGAGGGAGGATTGCCATTGCCGCCAGCGCTGCCCCAAGAAAGCCGGTGAGAGGAAGGAAGGAGGGAAGGAGGGAGGGAGAGAAGGGAAGGAGGGAAGGAGGGAGGGTTGCCATTGCCATTGCCGCCAGCGCTGCCCTGTGGGTAGCGGCGAGGAGCCCGGAAAAATCACCATTGCATTGCCAGCCTCCGAACTTGCGTCGCTCCACCTTCTGCGCATGTGCGGCCATGGAACAAAGGGCGCGCATGCGCAGATGGTGTTTTTACTTCCGCATCCAGTATAACGCGGAAATCGGTTAGCGCGGGAGGTCTTGGAACGTAACCCCCGCGCTAACCGAGGGATCACTGTATATTCAAAGCTTGAATTTCAGCATGGAATTTTTCCAGCCAACTCCCAGAGGGAAACTTTTAGACAGGCAGCAATGGCTTGCAACCTTCCCTGTCGGCTTCCCCATTGACCTTCTGGGGAAGCTGGGAGGGAAACTGTGCAAATATTGCTTACATGATCATGGCTGCTTGGCAACCAGTTGTCAAGCACTCAGAAAGTTGCCAATGTCCCAGATCATAATCACATGACTACAGGGGTACTGCAATGGTTGTAACTTCAAGGAAGGATCATAAAGTCTTTAGTTCAGCCAGTGGTGGGGTGCTACTGGTTTGGGAGAACCGGTAGCGGGGACGACAGCAAGCTCTGCCTACCCACCTGGACATCATCATTGATGATCTACGCATGCGCAGAAGCCCCACGTGCCAGCAAAGCAAGCGCACATGTTCACAGTTTTGAACCGTAGCGAAGGTAAGTGAAACCCACTACTGAGCTCAGCATTACTGTAACTTTGAAAGAGTCACTGAATGAATGGCTGTAAGTCAAGAACTGCATAGGAGGAGAAAAAACAGTGAATCTTATTCCTATATATTTAAAATATGCTATTTCCCACGTCTAACACTTAAAGCATTTTGATTTCATAGAATTGTAAAGATACACGTGCCTTTCATTCATTATACATTTTGTCCTGATACAGGTTTCATAGAAAGTACTATGTTTAGTTGTCAAGATGAGCAAAACTATCTTAGTTCTGTATTTTTAAAAAAGGATTTAAAAGTTCTACAAAGTTCAGATAAGTCATTAGATATGTTTAGCATTTTCCACAGAAAATGAGAATCTGTTGCATGTGCTTAAGAAACACAGTTAAATATCATTTATTTGCATAACTACATTAAAACAGAAAATCAAGTTGGGACAAGTAAGGAACACTAAAACAAGTTTCTTATCTTAAGTCTAACTGCCTGCTGCAAAACCATTTTCTCAACTTCTGTATTATAATAATTACGCTGTACAGTGCTTTTACTATGAATGTATGTATTTCTTAGGATAATATTCAGCTTGGAATTGGTTCCATCTAAACAAATTGCTACATTCAAATATGTCAGGAATTGTGATTTTTCAGAATATCACAATTTTAGTCCAATGTGAATATAACCCATTTGGCCCCACTTAATTTCTCTAGATATTCTCTGGTCAGCAAAGACTTTTAAGGATATTTTAGTCACATATTCAAACTGGCATTCATAATCGAACAATGACTCGTGATCTAAAGCTGATGATCTTGGTTTATTTGGGCAAATATATTGATTGGGATATAATAGTAACTAACAGTGGTTAGAATGCTAATTCTACTGACTGCTGGCTGCTAGCAGTTCGATTCTCACTGGCTCATGTTGCCTCAGCCTTCCATCCATCCGAGGTCAGTAAAATGAGGACTCAGACTGTTGAGGGCAATATGCTGATGCTATAACTGCTTAGAGAGGACTGTAAAGCCCTATGAAATATAAGCCTACGTTCTATTGCTATTCTGTCTATTCATTAATGCATACGTATCATACAATACCTATGACAGAATTCTATGTTTACCAAAACTAATAAGGCCCAATGTAAAAACCTGAATGGTACCACGAACATTCCAAAGTAATCTACTCTGAACAAACTTGGCAAAACAGAATACAAGGATATATTAAAATCCTACACTACTTCATGTACATATATATAAAATTCTATATTCTAATATTCCACTTTTGTAAGATGTGAGGATGAAGCTAAAATATTTTACCCATAATGTATCATATAAAGATCTTCTCAGAGACTACTATGAACCATTCATGCAAATAAACTGTTGATACCACAAATATAAAATCTAAGCATTAAGGAAAAAGAGGCACTGTACATATTTAGGTGTCTTCCAGTGAAGACAACTATATTTGCTCCATAGCTGAATTATTTGCTTGGTAATTATAGCTACTTTATATATAAAGTGGATGCAATTATATATGTTTAATCTATATTCAGAAAGAGAATAATACAGCTTCTCTTTCTGAATATTCCTTTATACAGATTGTTCCAGACAAGTATTACAAGATATAAGACAGAATATAGACAGACAAGATATAAGACAGAATTCTGGGAGTTGAAATCCACAAGTCTAAAAGTTGCCTAATTTGAAGATCTCTGATATAAGAGGACATTAACTGCCTCATCGTTCCTGTGCAATCTCAATTACTCATTCGTAACTTAGAGTTGTCATATTCTAAATGACTGCAATATTTTGGGTATAATATTCTCCTAAGAACAAATTTATGTTCTTAAAAATAGATGACCATTAGATGTCTAATACAGGCTTGAGTTACATGGTGTAATGTGATATCTCTGTTTTGGTCTAACCTTATACAAACAATCACTGTCCACTAAGCCACAACTTGAAAATTCTAGAAAAATATCACATACATTATACAAATATTTAAGACAGAATCCTATCTTTAAACAGACCAAAGAGCAAACATTAACAATTTATCCATTTCACCAATCCCTAGATTTCAAAATGCTTGTTTCAAATAATTTAACTTCATCTATTTTTTTTTCAAAATTAAAACTGGACTGATCAATTTTATGGATCACTTTAATTCACTAATATTACATTAGGCACACTTATTTTAGATCAGCACAATGTAACAGTACTACAAGATAACACATACAAAACAGTTGATTTATGTTTGAAATAATCTTTGATAACTGAAAGGATGTTTTCAAAGCGACCAGACTCAGGCTAAGGAAAAAAAATAAGATTTAACAGTGGTCTGACTTTGAATTCTCTGTTAAATAAAAGAACCAATCTGCCTCTCATTGAACAAACGGTTTTCGCTTGTTTTTTTGCTCTGTCCTTCCTATTGTTTCGCCCACCAAAGGCTTGTTGTCTATTACTTGCTTCTAAAACCAGAGAATAGCCACTCTCAGCGACCAAATCCCTTCTAAGCTGGCCCTGGGGCGTGATGAAGTAAAGCATGGCCAACACATTCTACGGGGCAGTTCTGGAACAAGAAACGCTGACATGGCCGAGGGATCCTTTAAAAGTCCAAGTTGCATCTGTCAGCAGAGCTGAACCCAAACGAAAGCGGGAGACATTGTTTCTGACCAGGGAGTTGCTGATAAGCATCCCTGGGGCCCCCAGTTTCATGGGAAAACTCCGTCTGGCGGGTAGGTAGGCAGGCTTAGGCGAGGGCTTCTTTCACTCACCAGGATACGCTTGAAGAGCGCGTTTTCCTTCGGCGGGAGGCTCACTGACGGCATGGTCTCTGCTACTGCTGTCGCCGCCGCCGCCACCGCCTCCGCCCTTCTTGCTACGACCGGGCCGGTGAACCCGCTTCCCTTGATCACCACCCCTACCGCCGCCTCTCAGGAGGGACTCCACGCCAGGGCGTCGCTATCACCAGCACTGCCGTCGTTTGCTACGGCAACTCCCCCTTCCTAAGTCTGTGCGGCTTTGCCTCGCCGCCGGGACGCCTGTGGCCGGTTACCCCTGCTCCGCAGCGAGCCCCAGGCGGAGGCCGGTTCACGTGGTAACTGAGCAGGCCACAGAGAGGAGGCGCCGCCAAAATGGCCGCCAATGTGGGCTTCCCCAGCCGGGTCATGAGAACTTGCGCGCATGCGCCACGACCCCTTTTCTCCCCTCCCTCTTTCCTCTCTTTTTTTTTTCCATAGACTTAAATGGCAACAACAGGGGAAGTCGGGAAATGGGGCCGATCTTAATCTCTCGCAGCGTCTTGGGGAAATGCTGCGCCTGCGCGTTTTGCTGAGCTCGGAAGCTGCGAAAAGGTCTGGTCGTGCGAGTATTGAGATTTCACAACTGTACACCTGTATGAGGGTTGACCCGTTCTTAGAAAAGGAAACCGAATCGAAGAACTAAAGTGCCGATTGCTTATTTTGTATCCTACGACAAGTATTAAGTGTTGTACCTCATGGTTCTTGACAAATGTATCTTTTCTTTTATGTGCACTTGAGAGCATATGCACCAAAGACAAATTCCTTGAGTGTCCAATCACACTTGGCCAATAAAGAATTCTATCTAAAATCATAGGAGCTATGGAGGTTGCTGGAATTGTCCTGGAGAAAAAGTATTACAGCTTAAAACAAATATCCAAACCATCTTATAAAGAAAGTGCATGGTCAGAGCAAGAAGCCATTCGTCACAATCGCCCACATGAACCCCCACCCCCAAAGCATAAATAAAATAGCCTGTCATGTCTTTAATATCTGGAATTTAATGTCCTTCTACAGATCCCCATTATCAGTAGATATGAAACTAGATGTTACTTATTTAAATCAGTGTTTCCCAACCTTGGCAAGTTGAAGATATTTGGACTTCAACTCCCAGAATTCCCCAGCCAGCAAATGCTGGCTGGGGAATTCTGGGAGTTGAAGTCCAGATATCTTCAACTTGCCAAGGTTGGGAAACACTGATTTAAAAAGACAATAGTTGGCACTTTGGAATCTGTAGTACAAAAGTCCAATTAAAAATTGGGTAGGAAAACAAGTTTGGCAGTCTAAGATTTTCTTTTCATCTGCCCTATGAAGGTATACAATCAACTTCATACTGACAGAGTCTTTTTACCACTTCTTACAACAATCTTGTATTATTAATCACAAAAAACAGGAAAATCCAGCTGTAAGGCAACATTCCGGAAGCCTCAGATATTTGAAATTGGAGTCCAGCCTTATGAATAGTACGTATATGGCTTCCAAAATGATCAGCACTTTTTAAACTGAGGAACCACTTGATGCTGACAAGGATTGTAATGTTGTAACTCTGACCATTTCTATTTCATTAGAAAGCATGTAAGCCCAATTTTATATCTATTTTGTACTCCGTAATACTTTCAGAAATTTATGATTTGAAAACTTGATATTTATTCAGAAGTCAACTTTTTCAGATGATTACTGCAGGTAAATTATGCATATGCGTGCGCACACGTGCTCCCAGGCATGCAGTCACGCAAACACACGTGTAGGACAGAGGTAACACTGATAAGACTATGCTATGGTCTGTGGGGTCACAAATCACATTCAGTGATTGAACAACACAACCCTTTAAGTGTTAGAATACTCTGATCTGAATAGATTAGTATTTGCTATCAAAATTTCATTTTCAGCTATCCCAACTTTCATGCTTTTAATTATTTTTAAAAAATATACAGTATTGGGTGGTGCAGCAGGTAGAGAGCTGTACTGCAGGCCACTGAAGCTGACTGTAGATCTGTAGGTCAGCGGTTCAAATCTCATCACTGGTTCAAGGTTGACTCAGCCTTCCATCCTTCCAAGGTGGATAAAATGAGGACCCGGATTGTGGGGGCAATATGCTGTCTCTGTTAAAAAGTGCTATTGCTAACATGTTGTAAGCCGCCCTGAGTCTAAGGAGAAGAGCGGCATAAAAAAACAAACAAATAAATTTTGCAACCTTTTAATTATGAAAACAATGAGATTAGAATAGCAGTTATTTTCCGATTACTACAATCCACAAAGCACATGAGAATTTAGGAGAGTGCTATCACAGCAGCGATTTCAAGAATATCTTGAACAATACAAATTGTGTATATTTTAGTTCCCGAAATGTAAAAAAAAAAAATCAAACATCCAAACCCTAATTAAAAACGATCGTGGGGATGAGCTTCTATTGCGGCGGACTGAGTAGTTTGCCGAGTTGTCGACAGATGGCGCCCTAAATCCTTTTCTTAGATCTTTTTAGCAGCCGCCCCGCTCACTGTTGGATTGGTGCGTTTGTCTCATTGCTTCTCTCGAGAGGAGAAAAAAAGTAACATGGCGGCGACCTTGCGGGCCGCGAAGTGGCTTTTGCAGGTTCCAAGCAAAGTTACTCGACGTGAGTTGCATGGTCTCGAATGGGACTTATTTTCTTTTCGGACTTGGCTATTCAGAGGAAAACATTCAATTTGCATGAGTGTTCTGTTGTCCTACCCGCGTTGAGTGAATGTGTGAGCGTTGCGCCTTAGACTTAACCTTCAGCTGCAGGTCTTAAATGACAATGTTGCTGACCCCTCTGTGCGTACAACGATTTGCGGTGGGCCGGTGTGGTCAAATTAGGGCAGCGAGTTGGGTGTGCTTGTGCATTGGTGTCATCTCTATATCAGAGTGATGAACATATGAGCATATCCTTTTAATTGCATGTCGTTACATTCCTCTTTTTTTCTTCCATCGAAAGTCTGATGGGTTACTTTGTGTAAGATGCCTGTTTTTAGTACCCTGCAGTGATTGGTTTGGCAGAAGAAAAAGTCTTATCATTGGAACCTCATTAAAAAAAAATTATCCCAGGGATTATACATGAGTGTAGGAAAAAATCATCTTTACGGAGTAAAAAGATGGGGTTTAGATTTGTTTAAAAACTATTTTAAATTTAAAACACCATTACATCTTCCAGTTTATTGTACAGTATTCTATTTGTGTTTTACAATAAACTGTATTATACTTTTCTTCTGATAGAACTAATCATAGAGCATATGAAAAGGATTAATCTTTACAAAATTCGAATTTCATCTAATAACTGCATACTTATTCACAACTATGACACTTCAGCTAAAATTGTTTCCTATTTCTATCTTGTCTGTTTTACGAAAATATAATCTGGGACACAAATAATGTAATTTGTGGCTCAGATAATCATAATGTGACTTAATTACTTTGGGGTTTAATTGGGAAATGTATACCTAATCCATAACTGAAGAATTATTTTCCAAAAGTATTTTACATTCATTTCTGAATTAATGTATTTTGAAACTTTTTTATTTTAGCATTGTCTCGTTCAATATACACAGTAGGAAGGGAAGATCAATCAAAGCCTAACTGGATAAAAGTTGGCCTGAGTCTTTCTGCAACAGTTCTATTATGGGCTATGGTAAGAATATGTGTGAAATTAATATTTGTAAAATAACTTTTAATTAGTTATTTACACATTTTTCTGAGTTTTAATCGATTGACCACTTACATGGATCATTTTCCATAGTTGCCCTTATATATTTATATATATTTATATATTTATTAGATTTGTATGCCGCCCCTCTCCGAAGACTGGTAAGTGGTCAATCTATTAAAACTCAGAAAAATGTGTAAACAATAACTAATTATATATGAACATGAATGTATCTCAAGGAGCTATATGATATGTATTTCCTAATTGGTGGAATGTCACCAACAGGAAACAGTACATTGGTTCTAGATTAGACGTCCTAGCTTGCATAGAATTGTGGAAGAAACTTACTTAAAACTGGACTTTAGTTGTGTTTGTGGCACACTCAGCGGTGGGTTATGAGCCGGAACGCTAAATTGCGCTCACTGCCGTGGCTTGTAAGTTCTTGCGGGACCAGCATGATTTTACTGCTCCACCTGTGAAGGTAGCAAAATTGTGCCTGTGTTTCAGTGAGGTTTTATCTGCGGCTCCGTGCGCGATTTTGCTACCTCCGCAGGTGCAGCAGCAAAATCGCACTGGTTCTGCACGAACTTATGAGCTGCGGTGGCGAGCGCAATTTAAGGTTCTGGGTCGTAGTCCACCTCTGGGCACACTAGCCTTTGTGTACCAAACTGACTGTGATGTCAGAATATTGCATATATCTTGAATAAGGCTGAAGCTGATAACCTTCCTAGCTTTTTCTCTTAAAAGCATTATGTGTAAAGGTTGGAAACATGTTATCTACTTCTCTTTTAAAATAGAGAAATAATTATCTTGCTGCAGTTTTCCAAATAGGAAGTTACTGTTAGACTTGTTTCCAAAGATTACTTTGGTCACAATTTTGATGAATTAGCTGGGGACACTATTGGTTTATTCATAATATTTTTTGTTCTGAATTACTGCAAACTTGTCATGGGTTAACATGGTGTATAATAAATGTAGCCCCAGGCTAGAAATTGGCAAGATTGAATAATTTGCAACTAAGGTAGACTTTTAAAGGATATTGAAATTATCATTTGAATTCTATCATTTTCACAACAGAAACTCTAATATTCTAAGTAAAATAAATGAATAAGTTGTATGCATTTATTTTAATGTATAAATTGTAATCATGCCACTATAATGAAATAATAGTTTATAAGAACATGCTAACCTTGTACTGTATGTTCCATGTATTTATCTATGATTATTTTTTAGCTTATCAGGCACCATAATAACGAAATGGCAGAATATGAAAGAAGAAAAAACGAACGAGATTCTTAATGCCAATCTGATTATTGTGGTAAGTATTTAAACAAGCCTTTATATCCTTACTCTTTTTATGGTTTGATTTTTTTTCGCAACTTGTAAATTTTAAAAATACGTCCGAACTCTTATGTTGTTTTATGTAGCTTTTTTCATTGCCCGTAAAAAATTCAGTGCCCCACATTGGAGTGATAGACTTTACTCCATTCTTTTTTAGTCCAATTGGTTTTCAAATTCTGAGTCTTGCAAATTGAAAATGCAATTGGTTCACTTTGTCATTGCTCATAAGAGGATGAATATGGCAATGCATGCATGTTTATTAAACTGCTATGGAAGCTTAGAACATTATTGAAATACAGCCATGGTGTTTTCACTTCAACTTTAGCATTAGCACTATTAGCACGGTGTTCAAATTTAAACGTTGGTTATTTTGAAATACTAATAATTGAAATTAATGAACTTCATTATAATGAAATTGATTTGTTGCAACTAACACTGATTGAGTCTGGCCATAGTTTTAGATTTGATATAATAAAATTTTGATTAATTAAAGCTTTTGGTAGATTTTTTGAAGAACTCAGAAATCTATAGTTGAGAGAAGCTGACTCATATTCATAAAGAAAAAACACTATTATATCTGAACTCAGTCTTCATATATATTTTTGGTTAGCATTCAAAATTCTCATTTCCCATTATAAATGGCAGAAGAGAAAGGGGAGAAGGGAATGTAGATTTCTCAACTTTAGTAATTGATAAGTAATGGTAGTAATGTTTATTCCTGGCTTTGGTTTAGACCATTATCTACTGATTTTCTTAACATTTTCTAAGATCATACGAGATTATAACAGCCATAACAGCAACTAGACTTAAATGTGGGACCTTACAAATGCCAGCTTTCATAACAGTATTTTCTCAAGTTTTTGGAAACATAGTTATTTGTACTAAAATTGCTTCACATTAATTTCTCTAAAGAATGCTGATACCCAACATTGTAAATAGTAACAGACTTTGAAAGCACTGCCCCTTTAGTAATAAACCCCGTTGTTACAACCAATATACCATTTCTAGGAATAATTGGCCCATTATTTTTCCTATTAACTTCCTGATTTTGAATTGGAGTAATTTCAGCCTACTATATAACCAGTTTGGTTTAGTGGTTAAGGTTTCCAGGTTTGAAACCTGAAAAGTGTTGGTTCTAGTCCTGTTGGGTACAAAGCAAGCTGTGTGACCTTGTGCAGTTATTTTTTCTCTTAGTCCTAGAAGAGTCTTCGGAGAGGGGCGGCATACAAATCTAAGTAATAAATAAATAAATAAATAAATAAATAAAGTAGGCAGGGTAAACAAATAAAATCTTGACAAGTGAACTGCAGGGATTAATCCAGACAGCTGCTAGAAGTAAAAAAAAACCCTGAGGTTTCATATGTGCACACATACAGAGACACACATATAATACACTAATTTATAATTCCACATTACTGAGTTAACATTATGGTCTATCTGATTAACAGTAGTAATAATAATTGTAAAATATAAACTGTTTTGTCACCATAACACCATAGAAAATTTACAAAGATTTTTCAAGAGTTTGGTAAGCATTCTATAATTTAATTCAAAATCTTTGAGACTATCATTTTTTTTAAATAAGTAGACTGTATAGATGGATATGACTGAATGTACTGTACTGTGGGATGTACCATTATTAATAGCTTTTAAAATCTTTTTTTCTAGATTGAAGATAACATAGCTGAGACATAGCCTGCAGTGAAATTATCAAAGCTGGATTTATTCCTAATTAATATTAAGCTTCTTGAAATAAACAATGACCAATATGGAAAGTAACTGAAATATTTTTTTCCATTTGACCTCTTGCAACAATTATAAAACATTCTGATTATGCAAAAGCCTTATCATAAAAAATTGCTGTATGTCAGCTGGGTGACCTCGGCCAGTTGCTTTTTCACATCTTAACCCAATTCATTGGGTTGTTGTAATGGGGAAAATAAGGTATGTATAAAAGGACAGGATAATATATATTATCATTACAAAATTATTGACAAAATTGTTACCAGTCTATTGCAAAAGCAGCTTTATTTGGAATAACTTACATCCTGAGGCGATACTGTTAACATATAAACAACATCTGTCTAAGATCCTTGAGACTTGATACATGAATAAATATGAAATCTAGTCTAATCTGACTGACTGTAACCCACCATAATATCTGCCTATGTTATTGGGAAGGACTCTATAGGTGAATAAAAGTGCCACGTCCAATCTAAGCTTGTGCTGACTATGATGAACCATAATAATAATGTGTCAAAAATATATTGGAATGTTTATAGAAAAAATAAGCAGTGGAAGATTGGAATGGATGTTGAAAATAAAAATGTAGTGGTGTCAACATTAGGAGAGGCATCTTCTAAAGTGACATCGCTCTTATTTGTTATTGCTATGATTCTAGTTCCAGTGACAAATCTTGGCTACCAAACAGCAAAAATGTCATATTTGCTTTATATGGGAGACCTGATGCTTTACAGAAAATTAGAAATTGAAAAACGACAATTGACAAGTATGGTAAGAATTTCTAACACAGCTATGGCAATGAAATTTGAGCTAAAGTAATATGCTACAGTAAAAATAGAATAAATTGAAATTTTGAATGGATAAGCCAGCAGAAGCTATCTGACTGAAGCCTATAAGTATCTGGGCATTTTTATCATCTGAGAACATGAAGTACAGTGTTCCCTCGATTTTTGCGGGTTCGAACTTCGCGAATAGCCTATACTACGGTTTTTAAAAAAATATTAATTAAAAAATACTTTGCGTTTTTTTTCCTATACCACGGTTTTTCCCACCCAATGACATCATATGTCATCGCCAAACTAATAATTTTTGCAAATAAATAACAAAAAAAAATATTGTTAATAAATAATTATGTTTATAAATATCAGGATCACTAAGTGTCTTATGGCGAATACCAGTAATAATGGTGAGTAAATGGTTGTTAAGGGAATGGAAAATGGTAATTTAGGGATAATTTAAAGTGTTAAGGGAAGGCTTGTGATACTGTCCATAGCCAAAAATGGTGTACAGCGATCCCCCGATTATCGCGAGGGTTCCGTTCCAAGACCCCTCGCGATAATCGATATTTCGGGATGTAGTGGTGCGGAAGTAAAAACACCATCTGCGCATGCGCGCCCCTTTTTCCATGGCCGCACATGCGCAGATGGTGGAGTTTGCGTGTGGGCGGCGGGGAAGACCCAGGGAAGGTTCCTTTGGCCGCCCAACAGCTGATCTGCTCCGCAGCGCGGCAGCAGCGAGGAGCCGAAGATGGGGTTTCCCCGTTGCCCAGGCAACGGGGAAACCCCATCTTCGGCTCCTCGCTGCTGCCGCGCTGCGGAGCAGATCAGCTGTTGGGCGGCCGAAGGAACCTTCCCTGGGTCTTCCCGCCGCCCAGGCAAAGGGGAAACCCCAAGATCGCTTGCCGCTTGCCCGTTTGCCCGCCCGGCTGCTCACTTGCCGCTCGAGAGCAAGAGGGGGAGAGATAGAGAAAGAGAGAGAAGGAAAGAAAGAGATGAGAGAGGGAGGAAGAGAGTGTGAGAGAGGAAGAAGCAAGATAGAGAAAGAGAGAGAAAGAAAGATGAGAAAGGAAGGGAGTGACGTCATCGGGTGGAAAAATCGCGATATAGCCTTTCGCAATGATCGCGAAACTCGGGGGATCACTGTATTTACTTCCGCATCTACTTCGCGGAAATTCAACTTTCGTGGGCAATCTCGGAACACATCCCCTGCGGAAATCGAGGGAACACCGTAATGGCAAGTTTAAAATGTGATTGCTAAATCACTTCCAAAGAACCAGAAAAGTGCAAAGGCAAAATTGATGGAAATACTGTGAAAGCCATCAATATCTGTGGCATACCTGTGAAATGATATGCTGCCGGAACAATTAATTGAACACAAGCTGAAACCCAGAAAGCTAATGACTACTCGTTTCCATAATGATAGATTAAACCTGTTCTGGAGAAATGGAAGTAGACATTTACCTGAAACAAACTGTCAAAGAAAAGCATGCACTGGCTGATTACATAAAAGATAACCAAGGACAAGCATTAATGCAAATTAAAAAAGGGAACTTATTGAATGAGCTGGAAAGAAAACACGAATATCAAAATAATGTCATAATAAGAACAAAATGCCATCAAGAAAAACCTAGCAATGGCTTACAATTGAAACATTTTTTTTTAAAGGCTGAATTTTGTCTGCTAATTTGAACTAATGCAGTGAAGATCATCATCAAATGCTGGCTGGGAAATTCTGGGAGTTGAAGTCCAGATATCTTCAAGTGGCCAAGGTTGGGAAATGCTGCTGTAAAGTGATCTTAGGCTCCACCAGATAGAAATTCAGTGAATACACACACACACACACAAAGTTGTTCCTATACATTACACCAGAGGGCCCCGGGCATGGTCTATGAACTGGCACCACTCCATGGCGTGAAAGATGCCAGGCCATATAAATGAGCAAAGCCCCATCCACACGTGCTGAATCCAATTAGCTCTCAAAATCACCACACCCTGGTCTACAGAAAAACCACCTTCCACAGAACTGGTTCCTGGCGCCCAAAAGGTTGGGGATTGCTGCATTACACTATTGTCCCCCAAACACCAGAATATATTTTATTCCTGATTGCTATAATGCCCTACCTTCTGTCTTGGAGTGGTTCTATCATGTAACAAAAAGCTGTGGCTCTCTCCTTTGATGAAGGGATGATTGAAACTGAATTAACTGTTACGGTGTTGCCTTTTTAATAGAAATCTAGAGAAATGTATATTTCCCCATACATAACATGTCCAAGCAGAGTGGAAGCTAATTATCTTAATCTCTTGCTTGCTGACTGCAGGCAGGAATTTCCAATACTATATAGCCTGGTCTTATGTCAGAGATTTGATTAAAAGTAAAAGCCAATCCTAAGTGATATTATACAGAGCCTTAGCTGGCCTTTAATAACTCAGTATTTGACTTACATTTGAGAGGCTGTCACAAAGAAGGAGGAGATAACCTATTCTATTCTAGAGTAAGACTCCTTCACTCGAAATAGAATACCCTACGAAAGCAGACTATCAATCCTAGGTCTAGAAAGCTTAGAACTACGTCGCCTAAAACACGATCTAAGTATTGCCCACAAGATCATATGCTGCAACGTTCTACCTGTCAATGACTACTTCAGCTTCAACCGCAACAACACAAGAGCACGCAACAGATTCAAACTTAATATTAACCGCTCCAAACTTGACTGTAAAAAATATGACTTCAGCAACCGAGTTGTCGAAGCGTGGAACTCATTACCTGACTATGTAGTGTCAACCCCTAACCCCCAACATTTTCCCCTTAGACTATCCATGATTGACCTCTCCAGGTTCCTTAGAGGTCAGTAAGGGGCGTGCATAAGTGCACCAGTGTGCCTTCCGTCCCCTGTCCAATTGTCTCTCCTCATCTCATTTATCTTTTCTTCCTTTCAAATATGTTCACCTATACTTTTATATCTTTTCTTCTATTCTTTTCTTTATTTATATTACTACATATCTATTCTCTTCAATGTGTATTATGTATTGGACAAAATAAAATAAAATATAAATAAACAAACAAACAAACAAACAAATAAATAAATAAATAAATACAAGAATGAATGAATGGAAACTTATCAAAGACAGAGCCAACCTAGAACTGAGAAGAAATTTCCTGGCAGTAAAAACAATCAGTTGAATGACTTGCCTTCAGAAGTTGTGGGTGCTTATCACTAGAGGTTTTTGAGACATTAGACAGCAACTTGTTTGGAATAGTATGGATCTCCTGCTTGGGTAAGGAGTTCAACTAGAAGGCCTCCAACTCTGAATTATTCTGCATAATATATTTTTTCTTTCTCCAGTTCCTTCTTCATCCTCCCCTTTCCCTTTTTCTCCTTTTAAACATCGACATTGTGTTTTAAGTTTTATTTTTTGTTATAATTATATAAAATTACGATTTTAATTCCAACAAACCCTAGCAAAGGCTTCAGCAAATATTGGACTAAACCTATGTTAGCATTGCCTTACATTCTCATAGTGTTTTATAAATTCTAGTGATCGTTGTCTCAGTTTATAGCATTTATTTGTATCCCACCTTTGTTTTTACAAATAATTCAAGGTGGCAAATATATCCAACATACCTTTTTCCTCTTATTTTGCCCACAATAACCCTGTAATATGGGTTGGGCTGAGAGAATGTGATTGATCCAAAGTCACTCAGCTGCTTTTCATGGCTAAGGCAGGACCAGAACTCATGTTCTTTCACTTTCTAAAATTGTGCTAGATTATTCTTCAAAAATGGTAATTGTAATTTTATAGAATTCATTTGTTTTTAAATTTTGTATTAATTTTATCTTCACTTTTTATTCTATTATTATGAATCTATTTTTATTTCTATTTTGGCATACTGATAATTATATTATTAGTAACATACTAGTCTAAGACTGAAATAAATTTGATTGATTGAATAATAATAATACTAACGCTCTCTGAACATGGAATGCTCTCACTTCAAGTTCGGAGGGAATAGTAATAGTGAAAGGCATAGTAGTTGTCTTAGTGATAAGTTATAATTGCCATAGTAATAGCATAGAGATAGCAATAGAAACAATATAGGAAGCATTCACATATAACTTCTATATATGTGTGCTTCTCTCTCTCCTGAGTCAATGTAACTGGGCATAATTTAAAAAAGAACCCATTAGCCTGCTGAAGGCCTTCTCATTCCAAGGCTCTGTGCTTTGGAAGTCGTGTTGTTGTGCGAGATCTAAAGGTGTAGAGGTGTATGGAGGGGACGTACATGCGTGACCACAGCAGAAGTAAAGCTGCGTTCAATTTTTGCTACCGGTGCACCGTCCTTATCCGTACCATCAATAAATGAACTTTTGTAATTTGAGTACTAGATATATATTAAAGGCAGGATGAAAATCCAACAATAGCCTCAAAGCTACAGTATGTTTATATCATAGCTAGGAGAACTGTGTTGATGTTTGCATGTAGTCATCAGAAATTAAATTTCTTTACATTTTGTTGTCCAGGGTTGGATTAAGGCCAACTGAGGCTCTAATCAGAGCCCAGCTATGCTATTTAGTTATGGAAACAGAACTCTGACACCACATGAGATGCAAACAAATACAATACCTTCACCAATATTTCCAACCAAAATTTAAATGTTAATCATTTGCCATACCAAAGAAAACATTTTCTAAAACAACCCACATTAAACAATGCAGATTGTTTAACGTGGAAAATAAGCACAATTACCAAAAGAAAAAAAAATTATGTACAGCAGTGAAAAAGTTAAGGGCATGATAGCCAGAGGGAAAGTCTCTTCCCTTATTTTGCTACTGGTTAATCCAAGATTAAGTTGGTATATATTTACATAACATGCTAAGGCACATCAAGCAAACTGCACTTTCACTTGACATGAGGCATAAAATGTGGGAGATCTGATGTAGCTATATTTTTTGTAATTATTGTTTGCGATTTGGCCACAGCATTCCCAAACATTTATTAAGAGTATTCATCCAGACTAAATAGCATATCAGATGTTCATATCATTCTGAAGAGGAAAACAGATTAAAAGTGTATTTGAAATTTGTGAGAAATTGGTTGCATTTTTCGCATTCTTTCCTCTTTGACTACGAAATATTCACAATACTGCTGCTACAGATTAGTTCTCTCTGGCTTATCTGTGACCTCAGCCAGCATTAACAGTGATCAGAGGGAGAAAAAGGCCATGTTATGCAAAAGCCTTTGAAGAGAAATGAAATGTCACTTTCTCTACGTTTTATCACTCAAAAGTTCTGACAGGACTTTTTGACATTTCAATGAGATCTAAATACTGTTGCTTGAAGTTATTGCCTTGAGCTGCCGATGATGGAATTAGCTCCTGTGAAGGTCATCCCAGTAAGTCCTTCCCAGAGTGAAGAGAATGTATCTTTCCAGAATCAAACTTTTCCAGTTTGAAAGCCAGAGGACCAAAGGTGCAAGGCAATCTCATACCTCTAAAATAGCAAGTGAGGTCAATTCTAAATCACGCCATTAGAAAAGCAAGCCAGCATTAATTAGAAGAATTGAGAATCCAAGATGCAAAAGCCAGTGGTGACAGAAACGCCGAGATACCTGTATAGTGGTAGCTCCACTTAAGAACTTAATTTGTTCCATGACCAGGTTCTTAAGTAGAAAAGTTTGTAAGTGGAAGCAATTTTCCCCATAGGAATCAATGTAAAAGCAAATAAAGACGGGCTACAAGAATGGTGGAAGGTCTTAAGCATAAAACATATCAGGAAAGACTTAATGAACTCAATCTGTATAGTCTGGAGGACAGAAGGAAAAGGGGGAACGTGATCAAAACATTTAAACATGTTAAAGGGTTCAGGAGGGAAGTGTTTTTAATAGGAAAGTGAACACAAGAACAAGGGGACACAATCTGAAGTTAGTTGGGGGAAAGATCAAAAGCAACGTGAGGAAATAGGCGTTGATTGCTTACCTGAACGCCTCTTCTCGTACGGTGAGCGGGTACAGCAGTCACATGGGTTGCTCATGTCCAATCCGGTGGAACTGAGCCTAGTATTAAAAAAGCTTGCCGGATCCGCCCCTTCCCCAGAATTCGCGAATCCATAGACTAGGCTCAGTTGTGAAGCTCTGTAGTGTTCAACTCTCATTGTTAGAGGAAGAAAGATATAGAAAGGTAAAGAAGACACATACAAGGGCGGGAAGTGACTGCTGTACCCGCTCACCGTACGAGAAGAGGCGTTCAGGTAAGCAATCAACGCCTATTCTCCGTACTGAAGGAGCGGGTCCAGCAGTCACATGGGACATACCCAATAGATGGTCCCTAGGGTGGGATTAGCTTGCTATCGTGTGAGATAACGGATTGGAGTACCCTTCTGCCGAAGGCAGCGTCCGCTGAAGCGTAAGAATCAATTTTGTAGTGCCTGATGAAGGAATTTGGCGAGGCCCAAGTGGCTGCTTTGCAGACCTCCTCCAACGGGGCTTGAGTCGCCCAAGCGGCCGAGGTGGCTGCGCTCCTGGTGGAATGCGCAGTGATGTTCCTTGGAACTGAGAGGGAGGCCGACTCATAGGCCTTAGATATAGTCCCTCTGATCCAACGGCCTATTACTGTTGAAGACACTTTGGCCCCCATGACTCTGGGATGATAGGCTACAAAAAGTGCTTCTGACCTCCGAAAGGGTCCTGTGCGTTGGATATATATTCTCAGCGCTCTGGTGAGATCCAAGGTGTGCCATCTAATTGCCAAGGGATGGTCTCGTTGGAGGCAGAAGGAAGGTAGGACAATATCCTGAGATCTGTGGAACATGGAACTGACCTTGGGTAAGAAGGTGGGGTCCAGTCGCAAGACTACCTTGTCCTGATGGAATTGGCAAAGGTCCTGCCTGATTGAGAGGGCAGCCAGCTCCGAAATGCGTCGGGCAGAGGTAATAGCCACCAGGAAAGCTACCTTAAAGGATAGGTACCTGAGGGACGCCGATTTTAGGGGTTCGTATGGTGCCTGCGTGAGGGAATGGAGAACCCGTGGCAAATCCCAGGATGGATACCTGTGGACCTTGGAAGGTCTGAGGTTGGCTATGCCCTTGAGGAATTCCTGAACTTCAGGGAAGGATCAGAGAGGCTGTCTGCGGGAACCCCCTAGGACAGATGAAATGGCTGCCAGATGACGCCGGAGGGTGCTGGTGGAAAGTCCTTTATGGAAGCCTTGCATAAGGAAGGAAATAATTCTGTGTATGGGGATGCACAGAGGGGAGAGACCTTCCTGTAGGCACCACTGGTGAAACTTGGACCACGTGTGGTCGTAGATTCGATTGGTCGAACCCCTTCTGGCCTTTAAAATGACCTCCACTGAATCGGGGTCATGACCACGCAGTTCTAGATCTCTCCTGATAACAGCCAGGCGGTGAGGTGGAACCACTCCGGGTCTGGATGGAAAGAGGCCCCCTGCCGCAGCATATCCCCCGAAACGGGGAGTCGCCAAGGGTCCTGGACGGACAGCTGTTGGAGATCCGCGAACCAGGGCCGGCGGGGCCAATGAGGGGCGATTATGATTACTCGGGCCCTCTCGGTGAGGACCTTGTGAATCACGTCCGGGAGGATTGGAATTGGAGGAAATGCGTAGAGTAGGCCTGGAGGCCATGGACTCCGGAGGGCATTGATTGCTTCCGCTCCCGGGGATGGAAATCTGGAATAGAAGCGAGGGAGATGGGCGTTCGCATTGGTCGCGAAGAGATCCAGGATTGGTAGGCCGAATCTGAGAGTGATTTGATGGAACAGGTCTTGATGGAGGTTCCACTCTCCTGGGTCTATCGTTGCTCGGGATAGCCAATCCGCCTGGACGTTGAGACTCCCCGAGATGTGATCGGCTAGGAGCGACTGGAGATGTTTTTCCGCCCAAAGGCCCAACTTGAGGGCTTCCCTCATGAGAGCCTTGGATCTCGTGCCTCCCTGTCTGCAGATATGGCTTTTTGTGGCAATGTTGTCGGTGAGAATGAGAACGTGCCGGTTGGGGATGCGAGGAGAGAAATGCTTCAGAGCCAGGGAAACGGCTCTTAACTCTAGCCAATTGATTGGTCTGGAAGCTTCCTCCGGGGACCACGTGCCCTGGGCTATCATCCCCTGGGCGTGGGCGCCCCATCCCGATAGACTGGCATCTGTAGTGATGACAAATTGATCCGGGCACCTGAACGGGGATCCTTTGTCCATGGCCGGAGACTTCCACCACTTGAAGGATCTGCGAACACTCAGTGGGATGACAATGCGTCGATTTGAGTTGCTGTGCCCCGATCTCTGAAAAGGCAACAGGAGCCACTGGAGTTCCCTAGCATGAAGGCGAGCCCAGGGAATGATGCCTATGCATGACACCATCTTCCCCAAAAGGGAAGATAGAGTAACTATGGATACTGAAGCATTAGATAAAATGTTAGAAATTAACTCCACTATACTGAGTTTTCTCTCGGGAGAGAGAAAAACCTGGGAGGATTGTGAATCAATAATGGATCCCAGGTGAGAAATGGAAGTGGAAGGTTGGAGGTGACTTTTATCAAAGTTGATGGAAAATCCATGGTCCTGAAGGACTGACATGGCTACCGAGAGGTCTGTTTTCACTCTCTCTAGGGAGTTCCCATGAATCAAAATATCATCAAGATAACATAAAATGTGGATGGGAGACGCCCGGATATAGGCCGCCAGGGACCCCAAGAGCTTTGTAAAGACTCGAGGGGCCGAGGAAAGGCCAAATGGCATCGCCCTATACTGGAAATGCCTGCCTTGAAAGGAAAAACGTAAAAATTTTCTGTGGCATTTGGCTATAGGAATGTGAAGGTAGGCCTCAGTGAGGTCTAAGGAGACCATGAAATCTCCCGAATGAATGGCGGCCAAAATAGAAGACAAGGAGTGCATCTTAAACTTCCTATATTTGATGAATAGGTTTAGTCTCTTTAAATCCAAAATAGCTCTCCAACCTCCGGAGGACTTTGGAACCATAAATAGGATGGAGTAAAAACCTAGGCCCTTCTGATCGGAAGGGACCGGTTGAATGGCTCTGATGGACAATAGATGAGAAATGGCCTCCTCCATACGGTTACAATCTGAGGATGACCTGGGAGAAGGGCAGGAAATAAAACGTTTAGGGGGAGGAGAAATAAATTCTAAAAGAAGGCCTGATTGAACAGTGTCAATGACCCAAGGGTCCTTGGAGGTGAGACGCCATTTAGAGGCGAAATGGGCTAGGCGACCCCCTATGGGAATGGAGGTAAGATTACCATCTAGGTTTTTTTGAAGCCCTGTTAGAGGAAGCTCCCCTTTGGAAGCGAAACCCTCTACCCCTGGAGTTCCTGCCTTGGGAACGAAAGCGGGGGGAATACTGACCTGGAGATCTCTGATAGGAAGCCGCTTGATCTTGCTGGCGCCCTGGGCGACGAAAGGACTGCGTTTTGGTAGCCTTTTTTGTGGTTGGGCCCAAAACTTTCTTCTTGTCCGTGGTCTCCGTGAGGAGTGGATCCAGAAGATCACCGAAGAGAAGGTCGCGCTTTAAGGGGCCCTGGGATAACTGCCACTTTTGGCGAACTCCCGCTTGCCAAGGGCGAATCCATAGGAGTCTTCTTGCCGTTGTAGAAGCTGCAATAGACTTAGCAGAAAATCTAGTAGATTGCAAGGTGGCATCAGCCACGTACTGGGCAGCTGCAAAGACCTTGTTGAAGTCTTGTTGACCTCTCAAGTCATCGGGAGGAATATGCTGTTGAAGTTGGCGAAGCCACAGCAGCGTGGCTCTGGAGAAAAAGGAAGCCGCTGCAGAACTTTTAATGGCCCAGGAATCAGCGGTGAATCCTCTTTTGAGCATTTGCTCAATGCGCTTGTCCTCTGGGCGGAGGACTTCCTCCGCCTCGCCTGGCACAGCCGCTGCCGAGTGAAGAATCTTGACAGGTTCATCTGGTTTGGGAAAGGATAGAAGCTCTTCATAGGAAGAGGAAAGTTTGTACAACTTTCTATCCTTGGTGGAGGGATTAAGGCCAGATGCTGGAAATTCCCACTGTTTGAGTAAGGCATCTTTAAATAATTTAGGCATAGGAATTACCTCGTTATCCTCCTGTTCCTCTGTGAAGTAAGGTAAATTCTCCTCTGGGGGATCAGTGGAAGTGGAGGATTGTTTCTCCTGGGCCGCTAATCCCGTAGAAATTCTAGCTTTGAGGAGGAGAGATTTGAATAATTGAGAGGGAAAAATAGTAATTGGAGGAGGAACCTTTATTTGGGATTCCTCATCATCTGATAAGCCTTGGAAAGCATCCTCATCATCCTCTATATCCTCATATTCATCCTGGGAGGAATCTGAATCATCCTGAATAGGAGCTCTGACCGCTGGGGAAGAACCCAAGGGGCGGGAGGAGCGAGAAGGAGGAAGAGGTAAGGAAGGCTCATTGATGGTGGAGAGTTTGGCATCAATGGCTTTGGACAGCACAGCAAATATAGACTGGAACTCAGGAGGTAAACTGGAAATATCAGCAGAAATGGCAGAAGAATTCCTAAAGGCCTGGGAAGATCCTGGCTGGGGGGAATCTTCAATAATATCTGGTTCCTCTGGACCTATGCCCCATAGGTTAGGTTGGGGTCTGTCTAGGTTTGGCTCATCCAGAGATAACACAGGGACCCCAGAAGGAGGTAGACTAGCAGCCTCTGGGGGGTCTTGACTACTGATTACTTGGGCCTGCACTTTCAAACGTTTTGATTTGTCATGGATTTTTTGTAGGGCTAGGTCCCTTCTCTTCTCGGCCCTGGTGACCTTGGTCGAGGGGCGGGCCCCTGGAGAAGAGGAGGAAGAGGCCTGGGGGATACTAGTAATTTCATCGCCTGTAGGCCTGGCCTCTCTGGGACCTTTAGTTGTGCCTCTCTTGGGAAAAGTAGCCATAGTCTGACAATTAACAGAAGACAAGGCTGAGCCAATAACTGAATAATAAGGAGAAGAATTTCAAGGACTTCCCAAGAGGAATGGATCCTGCTTCGAGGCCTCGAAGCTGCTGAGACGTGAGGACAATCTGGGCAAACCCAGAGTTCGTGCCCCCAAATCCAGCGGGGCCAGCCTCCCTAAACTTTGTAATTAAGTAAACCAAGGCACTCTGGTTGGAGGCTTAGCCGGTGGAGAATTTAGCCTGGGACCCCCAAGGCCCGCTCCGGGATCCACGCGGTGGACTGAGGCCTACGGGGCTGGCAGGAGGCCAACACGAGAGGCCTAGATTTAAAAAGGGCGCGAAGGCCTTCGCGCCGAAAAAATCGCCCCGTAAATACTTAAAGGGGAAGCGATCGACTAAGTCCAGGAGACTAGAAGGCGTCTCACTCCGCAGGAGGTATTTCTTAAGCCCTTAAATATTTTTGTATACAATAAATAATCAATAATTCAATAAATAAATACTTGCACCAAGACCTCCAGGCCAAAGGATTAGAAGAATCCACAAGCGGCCGCAGGAATCGTAACCGGCAAAAACCGCCGGGGGAAAACGAAACCGCAACTTCTCCCAAGGAAAAAAGCCGAGCCGCTTTATTTTTTTCTTTTTTTCTTTTAAACGGCTGGCGCAATTAGTGCAAGTAAATGAATAAAGACAATAAATCTTACTACTTTTTGAAGGAAAGATCGAAGGGAAGGTGTTAGAATGTTGAACGAGCTATCACAATACAACCGCAGGATATGCGAACTGAGCGAATTCTGGGGAAGGGGCGGATCCGGCAAGCTTTTTTAATACTAGGCTCAGTTCCACCGGATTGGACATGAGCAACCCATGTGACTGCTGGACCCGCTCCTTCAGTACGGAGAATATTATTTCACTGAAAGAGTAGTAGATCCTTGGAACAAACTTCCAGCAGATGTGGTTGGTAAATCCACAGTAACTGAATTTAAACATGCCTGGGATAAACATATATCCATCCTAAGATAAAACACAGGAAATAGTATAAGGGCAGACTAGATGGACCATGAGGTCTTTTTCTGCCGTCAGTCTTCTATGTTTCTAATGCATGCAAACCCATTAGGAAAGAAATAAAAGCTCAGAATTTGGATGGGGGGAGGAGGAGGAGGAAGAGGAGGAGGACAGCCGCTGCCGAAAGAAGAAGGTGAGGTGAGGGGAATAAAAAAAAAATCCAAAGTTTTAAGGCTTAAAAAAAAAGAGGGAATCTGAGACGGCAAGGAGGCATGCACCATCCATACACCTGCCGCGAAGTTGTCTCCCATACACTGCGCCAGAGAGGAAAACCCAGGCGGGCGAGAAGGGGGAACTGCTGCTTCTGCTTCCCCTTCCATCCCATGCTGAAGGGCTCCCCTCTTCTCTCGCTTGCTCACTTTGTAGCTGCGCCTTTCCTTCACTGTGGTGACTCCTTGGTTTGGCTGAAGCCGAGTTGATTCAGCCGTGGTGAACCACCCCCTTTTGCCTTTCCATGCCCAGACGCTCTGGGAGGCAACCTTGCGCCGGGTGTGTGGGAGGCAGCATGAGGGAGTCACCACAGCAAAGCGGTTTATTCCCTCTCCAAGCGCCCAGAGAAAGGAAAATGCTCTGTTCGCTCTGGGCTGCCCAGAGTAAAGGGAGCATTTCTTTTCTCTGGGTGCTGACAGATGTTTATTCCCTCTCCAAGCGCCCAGAGAAAGGAAAATGCTCTGTTCGCTCTGGGCTGCCCAGAGTGAAGGGAGCATTTCTTTTCTCTGGGTGCTGACAGATGTTTATTCCCTCTCCAAGCGCCCAGAGAAAGGAAAATGCTCTGTTCGCTCTGGGCTGCCCAGAGTGAAGGGAGCATTTCTTTTCTCTGGGTGCTGACAGATGTTTATTCCCTCTCCAAGCACCCAGAGAAAGGAAAATGCTTCGTTCACTCTGGACTGTCAAAGCCTCCTTAAGGGCCAAAAAAAGGCTCTTCTGGCAGCCCAGAAAAGCCCAAGATGGACGGTATTAAAGGGGGAATGGCAGGAAATTGACCTGGCCTTCGTGCCACTCTTAAATTTCCTAGGAAATTTTTCCAGGCTTGGGTTCTTAATAAGAAAATGGTTCTTAAGAAGAGGCAAAAAAATCTTGAACACCTGGTTCTTATCTAGAAAAGTTCTTAAGTAGAGGCGTTCTTAAGTAGAGGTACCACTGTATATGCCTTGCTGTATAAAATCTGCTAGCTCATTTTGCCTACATGCGTTTTGTTAATCCCATCAATTTTATATACTGTATCTTTATTCTTTTTTTTTATTATAGGACATATGTAGTTCTGTATCAGGGCACTAAATCAAAGACTTCAGCATTGATGGAAACTATCAAATGAAACTCATAAGCTAGCCTTAGATCTGACATTCAACAAGAGATGAGAAAACACATGTTTTATGTATTTTCACTGGAGGAAATGAATTGATTTAAAAATGAATCTATTGCTTTGAAAAAAATGTACAATACAGAGAATTCTTGCTATTTTAAAAAACTTCAATTTTTATATACCATTATCCTCATTATCTTTCTTCAAAGAGAGTTCAAACTATGTTTCTTATATGGGTGGCTCCTGCAAAAAAGGTAAAGGGAAAAATAAGAGGCAAAATCTTTTATCCAGCATGAGATAATTTTTTCTATTTGTCTTCACTTTCACTCTGACCTTAGTACTGTAGTTAGTTTTAAAATAGCGTTTTCAGTCTTCTTCTGACACAAATCTTGGCATACTTGTATAATCTATGTGCCTCAGTATAATCTATAATGCCTTAGTCACATCATCTCGCTGGTTATGCAGCCATGCACAAACACCTGAATTTATTTATTTTATTTATTAAATTTGTATGCCGCTCCTCTCCGTAGACTCAGGGCGGCTCACAGCAGTGATAGAAACAATGTACAATAAAAAAATCTAATAATACGAAGTTAAAAACCTATCATTTAAAAAACATGCACACAACACACCATACATAAATTATATAGGCCTGGGGAAGATATTTCAATTCCCCCATGCCTGACGGCAGAGGTGGGTTTTGAGAAGTTTACGAAAGGCAAGGAGGGTGGGGGCAATTCTGATCTCTGGGGGGAGTTGGTTCCAGAAGGCTGGGGCCACCACAGAGAAGGCTCTTCCCCTGGGTCCCACCAAATGACATGAATTCCCAGTGAGTGGCTGAAGCTGCTGTACATAGGTTGCCTCCCTTCATCATTGCCTTCTATAACTATTTTGGCTTACATTGCAGGAGAAACTAGACATTTGGTTTCTGTGAAGGTCTTTCTATGTAAGGAGAATATAATGCGTCTGATTGCAAGTGGAATTCAAATGTTATTGGATTCCTTATGTACACTTGAATATCAATCATCTGGAAGACAATACTAATAGTGTTGACACATGCTCAGCATTCTTTCAAAAGATCTGCAGGCCTGTATTTTAAAGTGTTGCTAGTTCAGTTTAAGTGATAATGCGGTGTGTTGATGGTCCTCTCTCACAGATAAATTCATCAAAAATTTTGTGATGCTCCTGCCGAAAGAGGGTTTTCCATGTAGTTTTTTTACTGTTTTTACTTGGGTGGGAGGCATTGCCAGTTACAGTATTGCATATAATCTTTAGGATGCTTCCAAGTGTTGCTGATGGTGGCCATTTACTTCCTGCCCTGTTTTGACTTGCAGTGTTTACCAATTTTAAATATTTAAAAACTGGGGACAAATTGACAAGAATGTTGTCAATTTCCTCTTCTAGCCTAAGTGACAGAAAACTGAATCCAAAAGTAATTGTTAGGTTACTGGGTAAAAGATAGATGGAAGAATACTCCCTCAATTCATAGCACAAGATAAAGCTCTTCTTGCTTTATCATGCTCCATTCCCTTAAAACTCGGAGTGGGGAAAGCAACACATTAACAAATCTGTCCTTATCCAAGAACAAAATCACTTGCAAGGCTCCTATTGAGGCAGATTAAAGATGTGTCTCAAGGCAGTGCAAATTATGTCATTATAATACAGTATTTGACAACTGAAAACATTAAGGCTCTGGGGGAAGCAGCCAGTTAACCCAATACAGGTAGTCCCTGACTTACAACAGTTCCTTTAGAGACATTTTAAAGTTACAGTGGCACTGTAAAAAGTGACTAACATTTTTCAGTTACAATCTTCGCAGCATTCCTATGATTACGTGATCACCTTTGACAAGGAAAGTCAATGGGGGAGCCAGATTCACTTCACAACTGAGTTACTAACTTAATAATTGCCATGAATTCATTCCAATGTGGCTAGAAAGGTCATAAAATGGCATCAGATCTACATGGCATCAGGTGAGAATACTAGCGGGACCGCCTCCTGCTGCATGAATTCCAGCGACCGGCTAGGTCCCACAGAGTTGGGACAATGTTGCTTTGTGGGACCTAGGAGAGGAGCCTTCACTGTGGTGGCCCCGGCCCTCTGGAATCAGGTCCCCCCGGAGATTCTTACTGTCCCCCCCTCCAATGCCTTTCGTAAGTCTTAAGACTCATTTATATCGCCAGGCTTGGGCCTATTAGACCTTAGCCCCTAGCCAATGAATGATTGCATGGTTGCTGTACGACTGAGTGCGATTGATTTTAATATAACTAGGAATTTTAAATAGTTATGCAATTTATTTTTATTGTAACTTACTGTTTTTATATGTTGTAAAGCCGCCCCAAGTCTTTGGAGAGTGGCGGCATAGAAATCCAATGTATAAATAAATAAATAAATAAATAAATAAATAAATAAACAAACAAACAAACAAATAAATAAATAAAATGGAGCAAAACTCAACAATTTGGGCTCAATAGTGGTCATAGGCCAAGGACTATTCATACACCTCACTGAAGTGTGAGAATACAGTACATGAATTGTTCTCACAGAACATGAGGACATGTTCTATTGCCCTCTTTTATCATTGCTTTTTACTTATGTTATTTTTATACAAACTACTAACCTACAAAATGGAGGAAGGTCTTAAGCATAAAACTTAACAGGAAAGACTTAATGAACTCAATCTGTATAGTCTGGAGCAGTGTTTCCCAACCTTGACCACTTGAAGATATCTGGACTTCAACTTCCAGAATTGCCCAGCCAGCGAATGCTTGCTGGGGAATTCTGGGAGTTGAAGTCCAGATATCTTCAAGTGGCCAAGGTTGGGAAACACTGCTGTAAAGAATTCTGGGAGTTGAAGTCCAGATATCTTCAAGTTGTCAAGGTTGGGAAACTCTGGTCTGGAGGACAGAAGGAAAAGGGGAGACATGATCGAAACATTTAAATACGTTAAAGGGTTAAATAAGGTTCAGGAGGGAAGTGTCTTTAATAGGAAAGAGAACCAAGAACAAGGGGGCACAATCCGAGATTAGTTGGGGGAAAGATCAGAAGCAAGTGAGAAATTATTTTACTGAAATAGTAGATGCGTGGAACAAACTTCCTGCAGATGTAGTTGGTAAATCCACAGTAACTGAATTTAAACATGCCTGGGATAAACATATATCCATCCTAAGATAAAATAGAGGAAATAGTATAAGGGCAGACTAGATGGACCGTGAGGTCTTTTTCTGCCGTCAATCTTCTATGTTTCTATACATGTTTGACAAAATAAAATAAATATTAAAAAACCATGAAAGATGATCTTGGGCACATCTAGGCTGCTAAAATCCCGATGGACCGAGAGGTCTTTTTCTGCTGTCAATCTTCTATGTTTCTATACATGTTTGACAAATAAAATAAAATAAATATTAAAAAACCATGAAAGATGAACTTGGGCACATCTCTAGGCTGCTAAAACCCTAAATGCAGCCAAGATGCAGAAGGTGCCCTCCAGTGGTCGCCTTTTCGGCACAACCTTAGAAAAAGGGAGCATATCAATACTGTATATTAAAAAAAAAGCCTCGCCAAAAGAGCCGAAAAAGAAAAGTATCCATTCTCGACCGTCGCTGAACTGAAGCCACCTCATCCTACTGCGGCTTCCCTTCCTCTAATAGCAACCCGCAAAGCGAAACCGACGGGTCCTTTCGCGTTCAATCCCTCAACTCGTCGCACAATAACATTAATATTATTAGCTGCCCTTCTCCGGCGGAGGCGGCGACGGCGCTTCTTTATGCAACGGAGAGCGCCCGGGGCCCGTTCCACGAAAGCGCTTCAGGTGCGTTGAGTATGTGCAGGGGAAAACAAAAACAAAAACCGGGGACCGAGGCCCAGAGTCGCGTAATTCTCTCGGCAGCAGCGGCGAGTGAATGAGGCAAGCAAAAAAAAAAAAAAAGGCCAGCCCGCCCGCCCGCTGTGTCGCACGGGCCCAGCTCCCCTCCCCAGTGTCTCCTCCCCCGCGTTGGGCGGCTGCTACTCTCGCCGCCGCTGTTCGCGAGGGAGCCCTCCCTCGCCTCTCTCTCTCTCAACCCCCCCCCCCCCTCGCCCGGAGCTGCTTTCTCTCCTCTCGGCGGTTGCTAACCGGCTGTTCCCCTCCCGCCGCCGCCCGGCCTGCTGCTGCTGCGAGAGGGGCGAGCGCTTCCCTTTGACACATAAACAAGGTAAGGGGAGGGCAGGCGGAGCAGAGGAGGGGCTCCCTCGCGGTGCCCCGGTCCGCGCCGTCGGAGGCGACACCCCCGGAGCCTTTTCGGCCCAGGGAGAGAAATGGCAGCGGCTTTCGGGGGGCTGAAGCCGGCCCGGGCAGCAGCGGCAAAGAAAGGCGAGCTCCCCCCCCCTTTCTCCTCCTCGCTTAGTTTGGTCCCGTGAATGAGAATCGGGTTGTGTTGTGTAGGGAAGGGGGGGGGGGATTCCGTTAACAAGAATCGCCGCGGGGAAGAAGAGCCGACCTCCGTCTGAACACCCCCCCCCCCCACACACACCTTGGTTCCTTCTCCGTCCGTTGGCGAGCGGCCGGGAAAGGTTGGTCTCGGCCAGGCGGTCCCACTGGGCACGAGATGTGGGGGGGGGGGGGGTTTAATCTCAGATAGGGAGGTGGGTGGGGGGGATCCATCTTTCCCCGTATTAATCCCCTTTACACGAGTCGCTCGGGGTGTCTGGTCGTGACGGGAGCGATTAAGGGGGAGAGTGACATCAACCGCCTCTGGTGGGGAGGGGGGGGAAAGCCCTCCCTTGCCCCCGCTCCGTCCGCCGAACTGTAATTTTCCTTTCTCAGTTGAAACGGTTGTGCAACTTGTACCCAAGAATGTGGTTCTCTGTGTGTGTGTGTGTGAGTGGAGGGGGGGACGAGCAGGGAAATCGGTCCGAGCTGGTTGCGAGGTTCTCTCCCCCAGCGACGCTTTGGATGCCTGTCGGGGGTTTATTTTGTTTTGTAAGGGGGAGAAAAAAGGGAGCGAAGCCTCTCCTGCCTGCCCTCCCTCAGCCTTGCTTGAATGGCGATGTTTACCGCAGTGTTTCCCAACCTTGGCAACTTGAAGATATTTGGACTTCAACTCCCAGAATTCCCCAGCCAGCATTCGCTGGCTGGGGAATTCTGGGAGTTGAAGTCCAAATATCTACAAGTTGCCAAGGTTGGGAAACGCTGGTTTGCCGTATTGGCAAAAGAATGAAGAGAGCGTGGAAGGAATTTGTATTCCCCGGCCGCAAAAAAGAAAAAAAAAGGAATAATCTTGGAAAATAACCCCCTCCCCGCACCCCCGTTGGAAGGGGAAGCGCGAGCGGGTAAAGCGAGGCCCTCGTTGCCGGGAAATGAAGCCGCTTCGGCCGGGTCTCCTTGTCAATTGGGATGACATGACTTGCCTCCTTAGCTTCCCCCCCCCCCCTTTCCTCCAAAGTCCAAACCTTTACTTTCGGTTTCTCGCATTATTTCCCGGATGAGCCTCGCATACGCACGTACTTTGGGAAAGCCTCCCTTTTAGACCGTCGTGGTGCTTGTGACAGGGCTGCCCCCCCCCCCCCCGCTCCCTGTTCAATTGCAAAACAACAACATCGGAACCATTGAACGCGCTTGGCCTAGTAACAATCTTTGCGGCGGCTTTTACCAGACGGGTTGTACAGGAAAGTTGTAACTGCATCCCGACCGATTTTTTTTCTTTTTCCTTTTTTTTACTGCTGGCTCCGCATTACACGGGGTTGTGGGGGTTTTTTTTAGTCGCCTTTCGGATTGTTTGGAATATGAGAAAAACGGTATGGGGTGACCTTTCTCACAGCGCTGGTTTTAAAAAAAAGAAAGAAAGAAAAACAAAATGAAGCAGTGGCTGATGGTTTCTGGAAAAAAAAAGGGGGGGGCGGCTGGGTTTGCCTCTGACATTTCTTGTTTGCATTGTTAATTGGATAGCCTACCTTCTTTATAGAAGCTCAAGGCACTTGCATTTGTCTGTCTGTCTGTCTATCTATTTATCCATCCATCCATCCATCCATCCCCACCTACCTACCTATCTAATCTATCTACCTACCTACCTTATTTGTCTGTCTGTCTGTCTGTCTACCTACCTACAGTATCTCTCTATCTACAATCTCTCTTTCTCTCTCTATCTAATCTATCTATCTACCTACCTACCTACCTACCCATCCATCCATCCATCCATCCATCCATCCATCTATCTATCTAACAGTATATATCTCTCTATCTTATCTATCTATATCTACCTACCTACCTACCAACCACCCACCCACCTACCACCCACCCATCCATCCATCTATTTGATGTCTGTGCTTCCCAATCCCGAAGGACTCAGGGCGGCTTACAACAGTATAAAGTACAAGACAATAAAAAGAAGTCAAATATAAAATTAAGTTATACAACCATTAATTAAAAACCCTAATAAACATGATAAACTAACCCAACATGCATACTAAACGTTCATACAATTTGGCCATTGTTGTTGGTTCATGGCCCCTAGCAAAGCCAGGTCTTCGTGGCCTTATGGAAAGCCAATAGGGTGGGAGCAGTACAGACATCGGGGGGGGGGTTATTATTATTATTATTATTTATTAGATTTGTATGCCGCCCCTCTCCGAAGACTCATGATTCCATAGAGCCGGGGTGGCAACAGAGAAGGCCCTCCCCTACAGTCCTGCCAGCCTGCATTGCTTGGCTGACGGGACCTGGAGGAGGCCAACCCTGTATGCTCTTATAGGTCTCTGGGAGACCTATGTGGCAAGAGACGGTCCCGTAAATAATCTGGTCCTGAGCCTGAGCCAGAAGGACCATCTGCATGAAGATCTTCCTTCATCTTACCTCAACAACAACCTTGTGAGGTGGTTTGGGCTGAAGAGAGTCAGCCTATAGGTTTTCATGTCTTAGGCTGCTCTGTGTATGAATTGGATTCTCTCCCGTTCTAATTGAAAATTTAAAACATTTGACTTTACTGGCCATTCTTTTGTTTGCTTAATCTGGGCATTTGAAATATATTATAGCACCAGTGAAGCCAACTGTGACCTGAACAGATACGTACGCAAAAAGTCATAACGTGCTTTCTTCTCAAAATATTAGCTATGAAGAATTATATAAAGGTTAATTACTTGTATATATTTATATTCAAATATAAACGTTCAAGGTCGGTAAAATAAGGACGCAGATTGTTGGGGGCAATATGCTTACTCTGAAGTGGTATACTGTATAAGTCAAATATATATCAGCAAATACACGTATATATAAATAATATATATATTTGCTGATAAGTGAAAAGGGAGCCTAGTATAGATCTATTTCAAGCTTTTTATGCGACAGAAAACAACTATATATATATATATGTAGATTGTTCTGAGTTCGGGTTTTGCCCCGTGTAATATTACACGGGGCAAAACCCGAACTAAGAACAATCTACATACATATACCCGTGAAAATCTACGAAAACAAATATATATATATATATATGTATATACAGTATATATTTTATGTCGGATCACCCTGGTATATTGAAGGAACGTCACAGCTCCATCTGGCTGATGAGGCCAGAACAAGGCCGAAATGGTACCATCCTAGTCTCCCTTATTTGAGTGTCTATGCGACGTTTCGGTGAAATCACATTCACCATCATCAGGCTGAAGTTATGAGCTTCGTGCTGCTGTAAATATATATATTTGTTTTCGTAGATTTTCACGGGTATATGTATGTAGATTGTTCTGAGTTCGGGTTTTGCCCCGTGTAATATTTTGCATGTCTGTGCGACGTTTCGGTGAAATCTCATTCACCATCATCAGGCTGAAGTTGTAAGCTTCATGCTGCTGTAAATATAGTTAAGTCCCAGTGGGTATGGCTAGCTGATGAGGCCAAAATAAGGCCGAAATAGATTCATCCTAGTCTCCTTTAATTTTCAAATTCAGCAAAAAATTGTGACACACACACACACACACACACATATATAGTTTTTTTCTGTCAAATCACTCTGGTATACCCAAATATGGGAGGGAGCATACTGCTTCCTTTTTGCTTCTTGGCCCCTCCTGGGGCCATGTCCAAGGCAGTTAAATTTTAATAGCAAACAAACCATATTCTATATGTGTAATGTATTTTTGCTGATAAATGAAAAGTAAGGGAGACTAGTATAGACCTATTTCAAGCTTATTTTACTCTCATCAGCTAGACGTGTGTATGTAACATATTTTTGCTGAATTTGAAAATGAAGGGAGACTAGTATAGATCTATTTCGGCCTTGTTGTGGCCTCATCAGCTAGCCATACCCTTACTGGGATTTGATCCTGCAACCTCTGCCTTGCAAGGCAGAGTTTGTTTGTTTGTTTGTGATGAAGTAAACTATTTAAGACAGCTACAAAATCAGTATGTTGTAATGATTAACATAATGGACTATGATGAAGTAAAATCTCGAGAAGTATAGAAATGTTCTGGGGATTTAAGATCAATTTTTCTCCCCATTCAACCTATTTGACAGAGTTATTCTCGTGGGAAAACATTGGAAAAGTGAGTGTTATGTTCCAAGTAAAACTGCCTTCTGCAATTGGCTGATGGTGATTTTCTCAATGTCGATGGTGTTCAAGTGGCGCTCCACCTGTTTGGGGATTGTATCCAAGGCACCTATTACCGTGTTTCCCCGAAAGTAAGACAGTGTCTTACTTTCTTTTTATCCCCAAAAGCCCCACTATGTCTTACTTTCGGGGTATGTCTTATATTGTTAAAGGGGCACTGACAGCTAAAAAAACTGTGTAAAATGTGTTTTTTTTAGTGTATATGCATTTTACCTTCTGTGACGGGCGGGGGGGGGGGGAGGTTTCTTTGGAGTAGGGACGTGCCCGAGTAAATTTGCAGAGGCGGCAGTGACAAGTGCAGGGGACGGCGCGGTGACGTATGGAGAGGGGGACGGTGTGGACATGGGCAGGAGGCGGCGCTCATTTGGATCAGACAGAGGCGGTAGACGCGGTGACGTATGGAGGGGGGGACGTGGGCAGGAGGCGGCGCGCAGCTAGATGAGAGGGAGGCGGCAATACCTCCGTGTTTCCCCGAAAGTAAGACATATGTTTTACCTTCTGTGACGGGCGGGGGGGGAGGTTTCTTTGGAGTAGGGACATGCCCGAGTAAATTTGCAGAGGCGGCAGTGACAAGTGCAGGGGACGGCGCGGCGACGTATGGAGAGGGGGACGGTGCAGACGTGGGCAGGAGGCGGCGCGCAGCCAGATGAGAGGGAGGCGGCAATACCCCCCGTGTTTCCCCGAAAGTAAGACATATGTCTTACTTTTGGGGTACGGCTTATATTAGCCGACCCCCCTGAAACCCCCGATATGTCTTACAATCGGGGGTGTCTTACTATCGGGGAAACAGGGGTAGTAGTTGGTACCATTTTTGCTTTATTTTGCCATAGTCATTCTATCCCTTTTTGCAGGTCTTTGTATTTTGTTATCTTCTCCATTTTTTTTCTTTTCTATTCTGGTGTCTCTGGGTACTACCATTTTCCAGACTTTTCTGTTTTTCAGAATATTGACAATTGTTAAATCTGGGGTGTTATTCAGCAGGTGCTTGTCTGTTTAAATTATAAACTTTCAGAGTACTTTAGAAACATAGAAACATAGAAGTCTGACGGCAGAAAAAGACCTCATGGTCCATCTAGTCTGCCCTTATACTATTTTCTGTATTTTATCTTAGGATGGATATATGTTTATCCCAGGCATGTTTAAATTCAGTTACTGTGGATTTATCTACCACGTCTGCTGGAAGTTTGTTCCAAGGATCTACTACTCTTTCAGTGAAATAATATTTTCTCCCAACTAACTTCAGATTGTGTCCCCTTGTTCTTGTGTTCACTTTCCTATTAAAAACACTTCCCTCCTGGACCTTATTTAACCCTTTAACGTATTTAAATGTTTCGATCATGTCCCCCCTTTTCCTTCTGTCCTCCAGACTATACAGATTGAGTTCATTAAGTCTTTCCTGATACGTTTTATGCTTAAGACCTTCCACCATTCTTGTAGTCCGTCTTTGGACTCGTTCAATTTTGTCAATATCTTTTTGTAGGTGAGGTCTCCAGAACTGAACACAGTATTCCAAATGTGGTCTCACCAGCGCTCTATATAAGGGATCACAATCTCCCTCTTCCTGCTTGTTATACCTCTAGCTATGCAGCCAAGCATCCTACTTGCTTTCCCTACCGCCTGACTGAAATCCACAACGTTATGCTACAATAAAATTTATTTATTTATTTATTTATTTATTTACTTACTTACTTACTTACTTACTTACTTACTTACTTGGTACTTACTTACTTACTTACTTACTTACTTACTTATTGGATTTGTATGCCGCCCCTCTCCGAAGACTCGGGGCGGCTAACAGCAATAACAAGATAGCATACAATAATAATCCAATACTAAAAACAATTAAAAACCCATTCTTATAAAAACCAAGCATACATACATACAGACATACCATGCATAAAATTGTAGAGCCTAGGGGGAAAGAGTATGTCAATTCCCCCATGCCTGGCGGCAGAGGTGGGCTTTAAGTAGCTTACGAAAGGCAAGAAGGGTGGGGGCAATTCTAATCTCTGGGGGGAGTTGGTTCCAGAGGGCCGGGGCCGCCACAGAGAAGGCTCTTCTCCTGGGTCCCGCCAAGCGGCATTTTTAGTACTAAAAATGCTTCTTCCTGACTTTAAGTGGACCATAGGATAGACATAGATTTGTACTGTAAGACGTCAGATGACATGCCCCCCCCCCCCCAAAAAAAAAATTAATATAGGATTTCTCCCGGGAAATTACGTAATTACACTGGCATTATATGTGATAGTATTCTCCCCCCCCCCCCCCCATGAAGGCCATTTTTCCTTTCTTCTCATTTTTAGTATCAGCTTGCTATGATAGTACTAATCAGTTAACTTTTGAAAACTCTATGCATGTATTTATGTATCACGTTGTGGTTGGATCATTATTTGATCAGTCTCCATCTGGGATTGTCACAGTGTTAATTAGGATGGTCCAATTAGAGATAAATTACTTCACTTTTGATTTGGTAAAAGTTGTTGAGAAATAATTAAGAGTATTGATCTCCAGCAACTCTGATGAATCTGAGTGAACTTATGACAGAGTCCATTTGCAGACCTATGAGATAACCATAATGGTAGAAATAAAATCCTCTTTTTTTTTATACCTTGACTGCATTAATTGAATCACATCCAGTTTTACTGCCCTGGATGGTAAAAGGTGTTTTATCAATTAAATAATCTCTGTTGGAGGATGACCCATGAGTTACGGGTAACCCTGCTGCTCTGTTGTTCTTCGATCAATCCACATTACCAACTGTTTTAAGTAAATTCATCATACTTACTTTTTTGGAGGGGGAGGGAGATTTAAGTAAAGATAAAATAGGATACATATTTAATGTCATTGCAATTCTGTCTGGGAAAAAACTTTATCTGTTGAATGTATTTTTTATGTCCTCCTGACATAGAAAAAGTGATTACTGAGTGTTTCCTTTTGCTGGCTGTCTTCTTACCAGGGTATTGTGATGGTTGTGGGCTGCTTTGGGGTAGCTAGCAATTGGGTACCAATGGGAACATTCCTCTATTTGCCTGCATTCTTCTTCACAATTGTCTTGCTGGCCACTAGTAATTACTTGACTCAATTCCTCCTCAAAAATACCGTATTTAAAAACCACTTGAGTCTGTGAATGATGCAAGATGGACTTCCTTATTTTTCCATGGCGTTGTAATATTAATCTGATTTGAAGGCAATTATGGATTTATCTCTATATAGATATAATAAATCTACTGTGCTTGACCTAGACATATGACTTGATCAAATAATTGAAAGTATTATTATTATTTATTAGATTTGTATGGTGCCCTCCTCTGAAGACTTGTACTGATTGAGTGCAACAATTTTTTCCAGTTCCTAATGGAGGAATGGGCTTTAATTTCTGATAATTTACATTTTTTCTGATGGATCACTACAGATGCTGAATCATGTTTTATATTTTTTGGAACCCTTTAACTAAGTTGTCATTACAGTAATATATTGACAGCTCTGCATTTCTGCGGTTGATTTAGAACAGCAGCCAGATTTTAAGTATTGGATGGTTGAGTGAATGACATGGCTTTCAATATGGGTAAGACAGATATGAAACTAGCACTTTCATAGAAACATAGAAGACTGACGGCAGGAAAAGACCTCACGGTCCATCTAGTCTGCCCTTATACTATTTCCTGTATTTTATCTTACAATGGATATATGTTTATCCCAGGCATGTTTAAATTCAGTTACTGTGGATTTACCAACCACGTCTGCTGGAAGTTTGTTCCAAGGATCTACTACTCTTTCAGTGAAATAATATTTTCTCACGTTGCTTTTGATCTTTCCCCCAACTAACTTCAGATTGTGTCCCCTTGTTCTTGTGTTCACTTTCCTATTTAAAACACTTCCCTCCTGAACCTTATTTAACCCTTTAACATATTTAAATGTTTCGATCCTGTCCCCCCTTTTCCTTCTGTCCTCCAGACTATACAGATTGAGTTCATTAAGTCTTTCCTGATACGTTTTATGCTTAAGACCTTCCACCATTCTTGTAACCCGTCTTTGGACCCGTTCAATTTTGTCAATATCTTTTTGTAGGTGAGGTCTCCAGAACTGAACACAGTATTCCAAATGTGGTCTCACCAGCGCTCTATATAAGGGGATTACAATCTCCCTCTTCCTGCTTGTTATACCTCTAGCTATGCACCCAAGCATCCTACTAGCTTTTCCTACTGCCCGACCACACTGCTCACCCATTTTGAGACTGTCAGAAATCGCTACCCCTAAATCCTTCTCTTCTGAAGTTTTTGCTAACACAGAACTGCCAATGCAATACTCAGATTGAGGATTCCTTTTCCCCAAGTGCATTATTTTACATTTGGAAACAGTAAACTGCAGTTTCCATTGCTTTGACCATTTATCTAGTAAAGCTAAATCATTTACTATATTACAGACCTCTCCAGGAATATCAACCCTATTGCACACTTTAGAGTCATCGCCAAATAGGCAAATCTTTCCTACCAAACCTTCCCCTATGTCACTCACAAACATATTAAAAAGTCTTTCCCTCTTTCTACTTTTCTCAACCTTCAAGTATATATTCTTCTGCTCTATCCCCTTCCTAAAAGCTGTGATGGCGAACCTATGGCACGCGTCCTGGGTGGTGGGAGTGCTACGTGTGGTTGGGAGTGGCACGCAGAGCCATTTTTTGGGCATGCCAGCTGTCGCCTGTTGTTGTTCCGGGTTCCAGTGCACAGATGTGTGCCGGCCAGCTGGTCTTCATGCGCAGAGAGCTAAGCTTATTTTTTCTGGTGTGTCCATGCGTGCCAGCCAGCTAGTCTTCGTGCGTGCATGCATGCCATAATCCGGAAGAGAAGGTGACTGGCGCGAATGTGCATGCCAGAAACTGGAGGCTCAACTTCCCAGTGCATACATATGCACTGTGGAACTGCTCTTCTGGTTTTGGCGCTACCGCATCTGCGTGCCTGGAAGCTGCTCTTCCAGTTTCTAGTGCTCGCCCGCGTGTACGTGCACAAAAAGTTTTGCCAACACTGGTCTAAAGTATGTGACATGCTGCTTATTGTTCACTGCCTTAAGAAAGCAATTACTCTTTATTTGGTCTGGGATTAAATGGTGCTTTTGTAGTCTGTAGCACTCACAACAATCAAACTGCACACACCCATAATTGGAAGGCATGTACCTTTTTCAGTGTTTAGTTTTCACAGGCACACATTATTAATGGAAGCACTATTACTTTTACCATTCTGACCTTTGTTGTCCTTGAATTCTCTCTATGATTTTGTATAAACTTGTATCGCTTTCTTCTGTACAGTATGCATTTTTACTTTTTGGCTCTTGACTTTTAAGTTCATTAAGTGCGCAGGTCAGTTGATTATTCATTATTTTTTTCTTCTTAATATTAATTCAGATTTTCCACATTAATTTTACTTGTGTAATGCGTTTTTATAAATCTTTGCTTGCAGCTAACCATCTATCTTTTAAAAAAATTATTTAGTTGTACGACACATACGTACGACACAACAAATATAAGAATGCGGCCGCGAGAGCCATCGTGGGGCTTCCTAGATTCGCCCACGTTTTTGCAACACTCCGCGGCCTGCACTGGCTGCCGATCGGTTTCTGGTCACAATTCAAAATGTTGGTAATGACCTTTAAAGCCCTACATGGCATTGGGCCAGAATACATCCGGAACCACCTTCTACCGCACGAATCCCAGCGGCCGATAAGGTCCCACAGAGTTGGCCTTCTCCGGGTCCCGCTAACCAAACAATGTCGTTTGGCGGGCCCCAGGGGAAGAGCCTTCTCTGTGGCGGCCCCGGCCCTCTCGAATCAGCTCCCCCCAGAGATTAGAACGGCCCCCACCCTCCTTGTCTTTCGCAAACTTCTTAAGACCCACCTTTGTCGCCAGGCATGGGGAAGTTAAGTTATTCTTTCCCTCTAATCCATTACAAGTTATGCATAGTATGTTTGTGTGTATGTTTGGTTTTTTATATTAAGGGTTTTTAGTTGTTTTATTAAATTGGATTGTTACATGTTGTTTTACCATTGTTGTTAGCCGCCCCGAGTTTGCGGAGAGGGGCGGCATACAAATCCAATAAATAAATAAAATAAATAAATAAATAAACATGAATATGAACACAGTAAATGGGTACGAATAAATGGGGACAGTAAGACAGGGACAATAGGCACACTGGTGTGCTAATGCACCAGTAATGGGTTGCCAATCCTGTTACTACCAATTTGTACACCTGTGAAACTTCTGCGCATGCACAGAAGCTGGTGGGTGAAGCCTCCCACCACTGCTGCTACCGTGAGATCCGTGAAGCTATGGGGATTTGATGAAGTAACAACGGAGTCATGTAGAACATTCCAGGCAATGACCATTCTATTGCTGAAGTCATATTTTCAGCAATCGAGTTTGGAGCAGATTACCTTGAGCTGTATCTATTATATGCTCTCGTATATTATTGCGGTTAAAGCTGAAATAGTCATTGACAGGTAGGACGTTGTAGCAGATATTTTTGTATACTGTGCTTAGGTCAGACCGTAGGTGGCTTAATCTTAGTTGTTACTATTTCTATTTCTTACTTTGATTTGTCATATCTTTTCCTGTCTGGCCGTTCTTATAATGTATTTGTTAGTGGAAGCTAAATACTATATATATATGGGAAGGTATGTATCTTTGTTTTGCTAGTTTCTGTTGTGGTTCAGCCTGAGGCTGCTCAGGGACCAGCTGCATCTCTGCTGGCTCCATGCCCGGAGGAGGATGACAGCTCAGAGGAGGGGGCTGAACAGTCGGACGGAGGAGAGGAGAGTCAGGAATGGGATGAAGGAGAACAGCATGAGAGCCCCGGGGGGGGGGGGGGCTCTCCCCAGCCAGTAGCTTGGAGTCATTAGGTGATGACGCACAAGCTGTCATTGACATGAGACAGAGACGTTCAGAGCAACGAAAGGAGCAGTTAAAGAAATATTATCCCCATTGAATTAGAAACAGCTGGGTTTGGGTGTGGTCCTCATCAGCAGGGTTTAAAAGGCAGGCAAGGCCTTGAAGCCATGTGGAGTGTTATCAATTGGAGTTGCGGTGACCTGTGTTGATTCTCAGTGTCTCTGATCTTGGCTTGTGGCCTCGCAGTCTGGAAGACTCGTGGGAGGCGTCTGTTTGCTATCTACAGCTTCGTCTTGGCAGCAAGAATCTGGTATTGCTTCATGGACTATTCCCCTCGTGTATATATATGAAGTTCCAGCATTTTTCCTGTTTGTAAGGACATTTTCTGTTACCTGTGTTTTCCTTGAATTATATAAACTGCCTTTGCCTTTTACCAGTGTGTCTGGCTTCTCTTTTTGGGTTGGTATTGGCTTCTGGAGTGACCCAGACAGAACAGTTTCACTATTCTGAAACATTATTTTTTTCCAAACTCATTTTTCTATAGTTTGTTTATAATATAGCGTCCTCAAAAATAACCAGGCATTATGGTATAATCATTACTATTAACACTGTATGTTCTGCATTCTGGTGTAGTCTACCCAAAGATCTTCTTGTAATCAGTGAAGCTACTTCTTACATTTTCTTCCTTTTTATTATCTATTTTATGACAGCCATATAATCTAATGTCTTTCTGTTTTTTTAATAAAACAGTTGGCATTTATTCAGATACGGTTGTGTTCATATTTGCAAAATCTTGCGGAAACCCTTGCTTGTGCGAGAATTAGTACAATGGTACAATAAGATCTACATTGTCTTGTGCAGTGATACCTCATCTTACAAACGCCTCATCATACAAACTTTTTGAGATACAAACCTGGGGTTTAAGATTTTTTTTGCCTCTTCTTACAAACTATTTTCACCTTACAAACCCACCGCCGCCGCTGGGATGCCCTGCCTCTGGACTTCTGTTGCCAGTGAAGCACCCGTTTTTGCACTGCTGGGATTCCCCTGAGGCTCCCCACCCTGGGAACTCCCACCTCCGGACTTTGCGCTGCAGGGATTTCCCTGCTGGGATTCACCTTGCAGCATTGCAAAAACACAGAAATCCGGAGGTGGGATTTCCCATGGAGGGGAGCCTCAGAGGAATCCCAGCCTTGCAAAAACGAGTGCTTCATCTGGCAAAAGGGGTGAATTTTGGGCTTGCACACATTAATCACTTTTCCATTGATTCCTATGGGAAAGATTGTTTCATCTTACAAACTTTTCACCTTAAGAACCTCGTCCTGGAACCAATTAAGTTTGTAAGACAAGGTATCACTGTATCTCTTTTATTCAGTGCAGCTATATCCACTGATCTTATTTCTGGGTTCATATTAGCTAACATACAGCAGTCACCTCTCCTGCAGCTTTGTAACAATTCAGTAGCTGGCATTTCATCTGCCATAGATGTTTTCCTAAATGAAAGCTGATCTATTGTTTGTCACATCTCTGTGATTGATAGCTGAGTATATTCTCTTTATTAAAGGTTGTGTAATTACCCAGAACACGATTTCATTTCTTATTGGGATTTCCCTCTTCTACAATTCTTGCTTGCTTGACCTTGGAAATTTTTATTCATTCATTCATTTATTCATTGTACTGTGCAACCTTTTTGTTCCTAGGGGATTTCCTCCTTTGACTTTCTGTGAAATCTAGGGATTTCACATCTCTACCAGAACAGGTCCTACTTGACTATACAGTGGTACCTCTACTTAAGAACTTAATTCGTTCTGTGACCGGGTTCTTAAGTAGAAATGTTCTTAAGTAGAAGCAATTTTTTCCATAGGAATCAATGTAAAAGCAAATAATGTGTGCAAAACCATTAGGAAAGAAATAAAAGCTCGGAATTTGGGGGGGAGGAGGAAGACAGTCTGAAGGAAGAAGGGGAGGGGAATAAAAAAAATCCAAAACTTTAAGGCTTAAAAAAGAAAAAAGAGGCACTCTGAGGCAGCGCCCAGAGAAAGGAAAACACTCTGTTCGCTCTAGGATGGCCAGAGCGAAGGGAGTGTTTCTTTTCTCTGGGTGCTGGCAGAGGCTTATTCCCTTTCCAAGTGCCTAGAGAAAGGAAAATGCTTTGTTTGCTCTAGAGCAGTGATTTTCAACCTTTTTTGAGCCGTGGCACATTTTTTACATTTACAGAACCCTGGGGCACATTGAGCGGGGGGGGGGGGGGCTGCTAAAAAAAGTTTGGACAAAAAAATTATCTCTCTCTCTCTTCCTCCCTTTCGTTCTATTTCTCTCTCCCTCCCTCTTTCTCCATCTTTCTTTCTCTCTCTCTCCATCGTTCTTTCTTTCCCTTCCTTCCTCCCTCTCTTTTTTGCTCTTCCTCTCTCCCTCCCTACCTCCCTCTATGTCTTTCACTCTCTCCTTCCCTCCCTCTCTTTCTATTTCTCTCCCTTGCTTTCTCTCTCTTGCTCTCTCTTTCTCTCTTGCTTTCTTTTTCTTTTTCTCTTTCTCTCTTGCTTTCTCTCTCTCTTGTTCTTTCTCTCTCTCTCGCTCACTCTTTCTCTCTTTCTTTCTTTCTTTCTCTCTCTCTTGCTTTCTTTCTCTCTTTCTTTCTTTCTCTCTCTGAGCTTCGTGGCACACCTGACCATGTCTCGCGGCACACTAGTGTGCCACGGCACACTGGTTGAAAAACACTGCTCTAGAGTGTCAAAGCCTCCTTAAGGGCTACCAAAAGGCTCCTCTGGCAGCCCAGAAAAGCTCGAGATGGCCGGGATTAAAGGGGGAACGGCAGGAAACTGGCCAGGCCTTCGTGCCGCTCTCAAATTTCCTGGGAAATTTTTCTGGGCTCGGGTTCTTAAGTAGAAAATGGTTCTTAAGTAGAGGCAAAAAAATCTTGAACACCCGGTTCTTATCTAGAAAAGTTCCCAAGTAGAGGCGTTCTTAAGTAGAGATACCGCTGTATTTGACAATTCTGTCATTTTGTTTTCTATTGGTGTTTTCAATTTTATTTTAAAATTATCCATCTAGTAAGGTCCAAATGACTTTTTGAAGGTGAGGGTGGCACTGCCTGTCTTGAAGGAGGTGATAGCAATCCCTCTTTTATAGAGACCATCCATCGACCCCACAATTTTAGACATGTTTTTTCCAAACTCCAGCCTTTCCCTTTGCAGCCTGAGTTCATACAGGGGTACAGTAGCACAATTGCATTGCTTGTGCTTATAGATGACTTCTGGAGGGCTTGGGGTGGGATGCTGCAGCAATCCTGGCCTTCTTGGATCTCTCAGTGGCTTTTGATACCTTTGCTATGGCATCCTTTGGAGAGAGCTTTGAGGGTTGAGCATGTTTTATGGCATTTTCCGTTCTCTTTTGCTGGTTTCAGTCGGAGCTGGGGAGTAGGAAGAGATCGGCCCTAGGCCCCCTCTGGGATTGCAGTCTTTTTCCTTTTCTTTCTCAGGTAAAGATAAACGAGTCCCTATGGGCTTTACTCTGTTAGTCATAGCTGACTGAAGGAGATGATACTCATCACCATTTCCAGGCTGTTGAGCCAGCATATCTCCGCAGTCATGTGGTGAACATGACATCACGCCACAGTGCAGAGCATGGGACAAATGGAGTGCTGTTACCTTCCCACCAAAGTGGTACCTGTTTATTCATATCTGCATTATTATTATTATTATTATTATTATTATTATTATTATTATTATTTATTAGATTTGTATGCCGGCCCTCTCCGAAGACTCGGGGCAGTTCACAACAGTAATAAAAACAATATAGTAGTGGAACAAATCTAATACAGTGTTCCCTTAATTTCCGCGGGAGATGTGTTCCGAGACCGCCCGCGAAAGTCAAATTTCCGCGAAGTAGAGATGCGGAAGTAAATACACCATTTTTGGCTATGGACAGTATCAAAAGCCTTCCCTTAACACTTTAAACCCCTAAATTACCATTTCCCATTCCCTTAAGAACCATTTACTCACCATTATTACTGGTACTCACCATTGAATAAGACACTTAGTGATCCTGATATTTATAAACATAATTATTTATTAACAATAAATTTTTTTTTGTTATTTATTTGCAAAAATTATTAGTTTGGCGATGACATATGACGTCATTGGGTGGGAAAAACCGTGGTATAGGAAAAAAACCGCGAAGTATTTTTTAATTAATATTTTTTGAAAAAACGTGGTATAGGCTATTCGCGAAGTTCGAACCCGCGAAAATCGAGGGAACACTGTATTAAAAAACATATAAAACCCTATCATTATTTAAAAAACCAAACAGCACATTCACACCAAACATAAAACAAAGTATAAAGAAGCCTTGGGGAAAGGTGTCTCAACTCCCCCATGCCTGCCGGTATAAGTGAGTCTTGAGTAGTTTACGAAAGACAAGGAGGCTGGAGGCAGTTCTAATCTCCGGGGGGGGGGGAGTTGGTTCCAGAGAGCCGGGGCCGCCACAGAGAAGGCTCTTCCCCGGGGCCCGCCAAACGGCATTGTTTAGTTGATGGGACCCGGAGAAGACCAACTCTGTGGGACCTTATCGGTCGCTGTGATTTGTGCGGTAGCAGGCGGTTCCGGAGGTACTCTGAAATGCTACCGGTAGCACTTTAAGTGTTACATAAGAATGCTGGGCAAGATCATTTGCTAGTATGATCCACCAATTCATCTTTGGTGGAATGAGATGTGTCACAGTGCTGACTGAGTACTAAGAGGATAGTGCCGCACGAATCCCAGCGACCGATAAGGTCCCACAGAGTTGGCCTTCTCCAGGTCCCGTCGACCAAACAATGTCATTTGGCGGGCCCCAGGGGAAGAGCCTAATCTGTGGCGACCCCGGCCCTCTGGAACCAACTCCCCCCGGAGATTAGAACGGCCCCCACCCTCCTTGTCTTTCGCAATTTACTCAAGACCCACCTGTATCGCCAGGCATGGGGGAACTGAGACATCTCCCCCAGGCTTTTTATATTTCATGTTTGGTATGTATGTGCTGTATGGTTTTTAATTGTTGGGGGTTTTATATATATTTTTATTATTAGATTTGTCCCATTGTTACACTGTTTCTTATTACTGTTGTGAGCCGCCCCGAGTCTTCGGAGTGGGGCGGCATACAAATCTAATAAATAATAATAAAATAATAATAATAATAATAATAATAATAATAATAATAGTAGGAAACCATTTTGAGAGAAGGGTTGATGGTTTTGAACAAGGAGATTGCATGCTACCTCTTCAAAATGCCGCCAGAATATCTCCGGGACTGCCTTCTGCCGCACGAATCCCAGCGACCGTTTAGGCCCCACAGAGTTGGCCTTCTCCAGGTCCCGTCGACTAAGCAATGTTGTTTGGTGGGACCCAGGAGAAGAGCCTTCTCTGTGGCGGCCCCGACCCTCTGGAACTAGCTCCCCCCAGATATCAGAGTTGCCCCCACCCTCCTTGCCTTTCGCAAGCTCCTTAAAACCCACCTCTGTCGTCAGGCATGGGGGAATTGAAATTTTTCTTCCCCCTAGGATTATAGAATTTATACATGGTATGCTTGTATGTATGAGTGGTTTTTTTTAAATTGGGGTTTTTTAGATTGTTTTTAATATTAGATTTGTTTACATTGTCATTTTATATTGTTGTGAGCTGCCCCGAGTCTTCGGAGAGGGGCGGCATACAAATCTAATAAATAATAATAATAATAATAATAATTATTATTATTATTATTATTGTGGACACCTGTCACCCCATCACTAGTGTTCCCTTTTTATGAAGAGGAAATACATTTTCCAAATCAGAAGAAATAATAGCTTTTCTTTATTATGTGTCAGTTATACCCTACTTCAAATATTATATTTACTTCTGGGCATTAAAAAGTATTTCATAGACATATGATGAGAATAATCAGGGGGATTAGCACCTTTGTCCTACAAGAAGCAATTGAGTACATTGGGAAGGTTGTGTAGAGACGGTACTCTAAAATATGTGCATGAATATCACAGACAAATAAGTCACGAAATGTTTTCTGTGGTTTCAGAGAGCAGAAATTGAAATGATTTGAAGTTGAAGACAATATTTTTTTAAAGATTAACCCTGCAAAATCCTAACATTGTGCAGTTTCATAGTGAAATTGATTGACTTGTCTAGTAGCCAGTTTTCCTGTATTATTTTTATTTTTTATTATTATTATTATTATTATTATTATTATTATTATTATTATTATTATTATTTATTAGATTTGTATGCCGCCCCTCTCCGTAGACTCGGGGCGGCTCACAACAATAACAAAGACAATGTAACAAATCTAATAATTTAAAAAACACTAAAAACCCCATTATTAAAAGCAAGCATACACACAAACATACCATGTATAAACTATATAGGCCCGGGGGAGATGTCTCAGTTCCCCCATGCCTGACGGCAGAGATGGGTCTTAAGAGATTTACGAAAGGCAAGGAGGGTGGGGGCAGTTCTGATCTCCGGGGGGAGCTGGTTCCAGAGGGTCGGGGCCGCCACAGAGAAGGCTCTTCTCCTGGGTCCCGCCAAACGACATTGTTTAGTTGACGGGAGCCAGAAGGCCAACTCTGTGGGACCTAATTGGTCGCTGGGATTCGTGCGTATGCAGGGTTAGGGTTATTAATTGTGAGTTTATATGCTATTATTATATGGGTTAGAGTTTTCTAGATATTCTTTATTTTACCAGTACTAATTATATAGTGAATCCCCCCCCTCATTTTTTGTTGTGTTTAAGAATCTAAATGATGCATGTTTAAATCATTAAAGCTAAGAACTGTACCAATTATGTTAGGCCCATTTTAATAGGTAATATTTTTAGTTCTTCAAATTAGTAAGTGATCTAGTCTTATTCTGGTTGCTGATGAGTAACAGCAAGACAGAAAGTTATTTATTTTGCCATCTCTGTTTTGACTATGTGGATCTCTGAGGAAACAGAGGTAAGTCATCAGGTGTCTTCCGGTCTCAGCTACCTAGCTACATCTATGGCAACTGTTCAGTCAGATTCCCTCTTGTATAGAGGAAGTGTCTGAAAACCTATTGTATGTTTTTTGTTTTTGCCTGATAGAAAGGTACAGTGATGATTGCAAGACTAATTTTTTTTGCATATGTCTAACCTTTTAAAACCTTTCCCTTATCTTTTAGATCAACTTATATATTGTATAGTTGCTAGTCACTAAAGATGGGTAAAAGGTTCTGCACACAGGTACAGAACACTGTTTCAAGTGCATATTCAGATCAAAGTATGTGTTTAGTCAATTCTGAGTAGGAGACAATGGGGAAAATGCAAGACCATTGGGCATAGCTAAGGGGAAGGAAGAAAGATAGGATAGAAGCAATAAGCAAATGCAAGTAGTTAAAAAAAGAAAAGAAGATGGGGAGAGGATCAGTGGAATTTAGTGGGAATGCCACACTTGAATTCAAGCATAGGGAAGGTAAGGGAAATAAGAGTGGTTGTGTTAGAAGTTTCCCAGTGTTTTCCCCCCCCCCCCCGGTCCGGAGAGTAACCCACCCCTGTATACAAGTGTATGTACAGTGATCCCTCGATCTTCGCGATCTCGATCTTCGCGAAACGCTATATCGCGATTTTCCCCACCCGATGACGTCACTCTCTTCCTTTCTCATCTTTCTTTCTCTCTCTCTTTCTCTATCTTGCTTCTTCCTATCTCACACTCTCTTCCTCCCTCTCTCATCTCTTTCTTTCCTTCTCTCTCTTTCTCTATCTCTCCCCCTCTTGCTGTCGAGCGGCGGGCGGCGGGCGGGCGAGCGGCGGGCGGGCAGCAGCGAGGAGCCGAAGATCGGGGTTTCCCCTTTGCGTGGGCGGCGGGGAAACCCCGATCTTCGGCTCCTCGCTGCTGCGGCGCTGCCAAGCAGATCAGCTGCTGGGCGGCCGAAGAAACCTTCCCTGGGTCTTCCCCGCCGCCCACGCAAAGGGGAAACCCCGATCTTCGGCTCCTCGCTGCTGCGGCGCTGCCGAGCAGATCAGCTGCTGGGCGGCCGAAGAAACCTTCCCTGGGTCTTCCCCGCCGCCCACGCAAACTCCACCATCTGCGCATGCGTGGCCATGGAAAAAGGGCGCGCATGCGCAGATGGTGTTTTTACTTCCGCACCACTATATCGCGAAAAATCGAGTATCACGAGGGGTCTTGGAACGTAACCCTCGCGATACTCGAGGGATCACTGTATATGTTGTCTGTATCTGTGTTTCTCTGTGTGACCAATGAATGTTTTCAGTATGATTGTTGAATGAATGGTAATGATAGCCTTTTAAAATTAGATTTTAAGGATTGTTTTAATGTATTATTAATTGGATTGTTTATTACTGTTTTCTGGGTTTTTTTGTATATGCTGTGAGCCGCCCCTAGTCCTCGGAGAGGGGCGGCATACAAATCCAATTAAATCTAAATCTAAGTCTTGACTCCTCGCAACTACATTTATTTTCTTGGCAATATTTTCAGAAAGTTTCCCATTGTCTTCTTCCTAAGGCAGAGACACTGTAGGTGGCCACTGGCTTTGTGATGGATTGAATGAGAATTCACCAATTATTTGTTTCTATTCTGTTTCCCAGGAGAGATTTAAAACTTATAATATGTGTGAATTGTTATGCTTGACCCCCCCAGAACCCCAAAATTACAGTTTGTATTAATGCACTCAGAATATGATGGGGTTATTGATTGAATGCTTTATTATTTCTTTTATTTCTTGTACTTCTTTAATAAAATTAATTCTTTAATACTATAGTTGACATTAAAGAATTATTGTCACAGAAACTATGAATTGAGCTACTTTAGCAGTGTATATAAATATATAGCTGTAGCAAATGCTGGAGTTCATAAGCAATGAGTAGTAATGTTTTTAAATTTATTTAAACATCTCCTATGTTTTGAATTCCTCTTAGTTTATATAGTTAATTACTTTTGAATAGTAATATAATTTCTGAAAGTAATATTAAAAAGATTTTAAAGTAGCTGAAAATTTAAATAAGGTACATACACTTGTGGATGATGTGCAAACTTTAACAGATGAGATGGCAAATCAATGATTTTTCAAATACCGATAGTCCTTATACAGCTACCGTGTTTCCCCGAAAATAAGACACTGTCTTATATTAATTTTTGCTCCAAAAGTTGTGCTACATCTTATTTTCGGGGGGCACCTTATATTTCTCAAATAATACAAATTCACAGGCAGAAAAGCTGACACCCCCAAAGAAAGTGTACCGTACGGTACACTGATTACGGTACGGTACCTGTCAATATGGCACCCACACACACAAACGACGGCACTTATATGGTACAACAGTATACTCCCGCTATTGCAGCTTCCGGCCACCAGAGGAACTACAGTCTATCCACTGTAGTGGAGACTGTAATGGCGGTGAGACAGCAGCAGACTGTGTCTGCTGTACTGGACGGTACAAAGCGATGGAAGGGGCTAGCAGGGGACGCCACATTATTACGGTACCGCTATGAACAGCTTTGAATGGTACCGTATGTTTTCCACCGTAACGTATGTAAACTTGACTATGCCTTATTTTTTGCGGGGTGTCTTATATTAGCAAATTCTGCAAAACCACTGACATGCCTTACTTTCGGGGTACGTCTTATTTTCGGGGAAACAGGGTATTGCCTCAATGACTCAGTGGTTAGAATGATGCAGTATTGCAGCCTAATTCTGCTCATCCTCTCTGGCTCAAGGATGACTCAGCTTTTCATCCTTCAAAGTTTGGGAAAATGGTTGTTGTTTTTTTTCCAATTTTTAAATTAATTTTCTTAAAATAAACAGACACACATACAAACATTAAACATAAAGTGGGGGTACATTTCCCCCGCTTCTCTTGAAAGTATAGATTCAAATACAGAAAAAGAATACATAATTGAATATATGTTGAATATTAAAAAATCTAGTAAATTTGAGTTAGAATTTTCAAAATCTTAAGTACTATGTAAATATAAACTAAAGTTCTTAATATATTGCTTATACATAGACTAGTGTACCATACTCCTCAAAAAATACCTTTAATCTAGTTTTAACTACTATGCGTGTATAAACCAAAATTCTTTATATATTGCTTATACATAAACTAATATACCATAATCATCAAACAATACATTTAAACTAATTTCAACTACTATATGTATATAAACCAAAATTCTTAATATGTTGCTTATACATAAACTACAGTGGGAAAATGGTTGTTGGGGGCAATATGCTGACTCTGTAAACTAATTCGAGAGGACTTTAAAGCATTATGAAGCCATATATAATTTTAAGTACTATTACCTTGTTTAGTACCCTTCACAGAGTAGTGATGAAAATGTAACTTTACGACCAACCCTCACTGTAACTTTCACAGATGTGTAAAGGTGAAGAAAAGTTGAAGTAAGATCATAAGGACAGTTGTGGCTTCACTTAGCAATCACTTTTCTTAAACAAGTTGCCAGTTTCGGTGGTGGCCACTTAACAAGGACTATTTGCAATGCAAATTACATCATTTACTATTGCTTAATTTTAATGTAACCTTGTATATTTTTTACAAGCATTAGCATATAAAATACTGATTAACCAATGCCTATGTTTTCTCTTAGGATCTCTTATTCCAGTACTGAGAAATTGAATTTTGGAAATATTTCCCTGGTTTGTGGACCTGTTATACTTCACACTGTCAACATTGCGGTTCTTGAAAACATTGACTTATTTTGCTGTTGCAATACATCAAAGGAATGTACAATGACATCAGCAGTAGTTCACAATGGAAGCTCAAACCTAGAATTTGACAGCAATGGAGTACAGATTCAAGGCAAGGTCAGAAAATAGGAGAAGTCGTATATTCCTCATGTAAATTAAAATATATATTTTGGAAAAAAAGATTTAAAAAAATCAAATTTATTTGTTTGTTTGTTTGTTTGTTTATTAGATTTGTATGCCGCCCCTCTCCGCAGACTCAGGGCAGCTGACAACAATAAAAAGACAATGTAAACAAATCTAATATTAAAAATAACCTAAAAAAACCCAATTTAAAGAACCAATCATACATACAAACATACCATGTATAAATTCTATAAGGCTAGGGGGAAGGGAAAATGTCAATTCCCCCATGCCTGACGACAGAGGTGGGTTTTAAGGACCTTGCGAAAGGCAAGGAGGGTGGGGGCAACTCTGATATCTGGGGGAAGTTGGTTCCAGAGAGTCAGGGCCGCCACAGAGAAGGCTCTTCCCCTGGGTCCCGCCAGACGACATATGTTTAGTCAATGGGACCCGGAGAAGGCCAACTCTGTGGAACCTAACTGGTCACTGGGATTTGTGCGGCAGAAGGAAGTCCCGGAGATATGCATGGATAGTAGTAGTTAAGATATTGGGCTAGAACTGTGGGACAATTACTTCTGTGGATAAAAAAATAGAAGACAGAGCACTACGTACGTTGCCTTAAATTTCCCAGGGAGAAGTAAGATATAAATCTAAAAATAACAATGAAAAACTATCAATCTTGAATAAATTTAATTATTACATGGAAATGAAATAATTTTTTCTTGGCCCAACCCACCTTACAGGGGTTGTTGTGGGGAAATGTATGTCCATCAACAGGAGTTGACCAAAATGTATTTTAAAATAATATAAAAATATTAATAATATAAATTTGAACCATGATATTTTTTCTATTCTGATAATTCTTTTACTGATGTACCTAGTCACTTCCAAGTTATGAAAATAAAATGCTAGTACATTTAAAATTATATTTTTCCAAACCTGGCACACATCTGGTGAGAAGTTAATAATGTTTGCATGTTTTTTACACTGACGTATTTTCTCAAATTCATATCTTATACCCAGACTGATTTGTAAAACGATATTAAAGACAAACAGAAAATGTTGCTTGGATTAAGATGGTAATATTATACATGTCTTTCTTACTGTGTTCCATAGGAGAATGAACCAGTTTCTGAATATCCAGCAGTGATTGTAGAGCCAATACCATGTGCCAGGGTAGAACAAGGATATGCTGCGCAGATTTTTGTTTACGATGATGAAACTTACCTGCTACAAGATGTTGCAGAAGAGCAAGAAATCGAGACTGAAACTGTGAAAACAGGTAGACCTTTAAATACCTTGCTACAAATGAAAGACATTTGGTCTGTTTAACATTTTAATTCCAGATTAAAATTTGCCCTGTTCCTTTTAATAGGAGCAATAATTAAAAACTAACAAAAGCCTATGAAATCTTACTAAGTTCACTGTTATATATGATACATTGAACGGGTCCAAAGACAGGCTACAAGAATGGTGGAAGGTCTTAAGCATAAAACGTATCAGGAAATACTTAATGAGCTCAATCTGTATAGTCTGGAGGACAGAAGGAAAAGGGGGGACATGATCGAAACATTTAAATATGTTAAAGCAGCGGTCCCCCAAACTACGGCCTGCGGGCCGGATGCGGCCCAACGAGGTCTTTTAACCGGCCCGTGGCAAGCTCACGAGATTTTACTGGTCGATAAAATAAGCTCCCGAATCTCCTGTCAACTCACCGCGGTCGGCTGCTCAGCGAGGAGAAGGTGGAGAGGCAAGGGGGCGGGGACGAAAGCGGGCCTGCAATTGGCCCCTTCCTTTGTCGCCTTTAGGGAGAGAAACTGTTGCTGCCCTATGGCAGAGCAGCAACAGTTCCTCTCCCTAAAGGCGAGAAAGAAATTGGCCAATTGCAGGCCCGCTTTCCTCCCCGCCCCCTTGCCTCTCCACCTCCTCCTCCCCTCCTCCTCCGCGGTGAGTGGACGCGAAATTCATGAAAAGGCGATTGGCAATTGAAAAACTGTCCACTGAAAGTCACAGCTAAGTGCACCATGGCTAAGTTTGTGTGTGGGGGGGAGGCGGCTGCTTGAAAACCCCTGACCTCCATCGCCTCCCCCCCACGGCACAAGGCGAGCACACCTCGCCGCTGACAGAGGCGGCGGGGACTGCCCTGTCCCCCTGTCCCCCCTGCGCAAAACTACGCAGCCCCAGATCGCTCGCTTCTCCAGCCAGCAAAGCCGACTGCCCGGCTTTGCTGGCTGATGCAGGAAAGGAAAGCGTCACATTTAAAAAGCACGCCACTTTCTGGGACTGCGGCGCCGTGGTGGCCTTCAAGCGCGGCCCTTCGCGGCGCCCCACCACCCGTTCCTGCAGGAAGAGATCGGGCACTTTACCGGGAGGTGGAGGCGGCTGGGTGCCGGGGAGGGCGAAGGAGTGGACACGCCTCTCAGCTGCAGAGCGGAACGGGGGTGGAAATCAGCGGCGGAGTCCGGCGTTGGGGCCATGTGGGACCGCTCATCCAGGTGCGCGTGGACCAGCAAGCCTGGATGAGCGGTCCCGCATGCCCCCAACGCCGGACTCCGCCGCTGATTTCCACTCCCGTTCCGCTCTGCAGCTGAGAGGCGCGTCCACTCCTTCGCCCTCCCCGGCACCCAGCCGCCTCCACCTCCCGGTAAAGTGCCCGATCTCTTCCTGCAGGAACGGGTGGTGGGGCGCCGCGAAGGGCCGCGCTTGAAGGCCACCACGGCGCCGCAGTCCCAGAAAGTGGCATGCTTTTTAAATGTGACGCTTTCCTTTCCTGCATCAGCCAGCAAAGCCAGGCAGTCGGCTTTGCTGGCTGGAGAAGCGAGCGATCTGGGGCTGCGTAGTTTTGCGCAGGGGGGGACAGGGGGACAGGGCAATCCCCGCCGCCTCTGTCAGCGGCAAGGTGTGCTCGCCTTGTGCCGTGGGGGGGGGGGGCGATGGAGGTCAGGGGTTTTCAAGCAGCCGCCTCCCCCACACACAGAGATAAGGGAGAGAAAGAAAGAGGGACAGAGAGAAAGAAAGAGGGACAGAGAGAAAGAAAGAGAGGGACAGAGAGAAAGAAAGAGACAGAGAGAAATAAAGAGGGATAGAGAGTAAGAAAGAGAGGGACAGAGAGTAAGAAAGAGAGGGACAGAGAGAAAGAAAGAGGGACAGAGAAAAAGAGAGGGACAGAGAGAAAGAAAGAGAGGGACAGAGAGAAAGAAAGAGAGGGACAGAGAGAAAGATAGAGAGGGACAGAGAGAAAGAAAGAGGGACAGAGAGAAAGAAAGAGAGGGACAGAGAGAAAGAAAGAGAGGGACAGAGAGAAAGAAAGAGACAGAGAGAAATAAAGAGGGACAGAGAGTAAGAAAGAGAGGGACAGAGAGTAAGAAAGAGAGGGACAGAGAGAAAGAAAGAGGGACAGAGAAAAAGAGAGGGACAGAGAGAAAGAAAGAGAGGGACAGAGAGAAAGAAAGAGAGGGACAGAGAGAAAGATAGAGAGGGACAGAGAGAAAGAAAGAGGGACAGAGAGAAAGAAAGAGAGGGACAGAGAAAAAGAAAGAGAGGGACAGAGAAAAAGAAAGAGGGACAGAGAAAAAGAAAGAGAGGGACAGAGAGAAAGAAAGAGGGACAGAGAAAGGGAGAGAGAGAAAGAGAAAGAAAGGTAGAGAGAAAGAGGGAGAGAGAAAGAGAGTGAGAGAAAGAGAAGAGAGAGAGAAAGAAAGAGAGAGGGGGGAGAGAAAGAGGGAAAGATAGAGAGGGAGAGAGAAAGGAAGAGGAGAGATAGAAAGGGAGAGAGAGAGAAAGGAGGAGACAGAGAGAGGGAGAGAGAAAGCGGGAGAGATATAAAGAGAGTGAGTGAGAGAAAGAGAGAAGAGAGAGAAAGAAAGAAAGAAAGAGAGAGGACAGAGAGAAAGAGAGAGAACTAGAAAGACAGAAGGACAGAGAGAAAGGGAGAGAGAGAGAAAGAGGAAGAATAAATATTAAATATTGTATTTGTTCCCATTTTGTTTTTTACTTTAAATAATGTATGTGCAGTGTGCATAGGGATTTGTTCACACGTTTTTTTAATAGTCCGGCCCTCCAACAGTCTGAGGGACAGTGAACTGGCCCCCTGTGTAAAAAGTTTGGGGACCCCTGTGTTAAAGGGTTAAATAAGGTTCAGGAGGGAAGTGTTTTTAATAGGAAAGTGAACACAAGAACAAGGGGACACAATCTGAAGTTAGTTGGGGGAAAGATCAAAAGCAACGTGAGAAAATATTATTTCACTGAAAGAGTAGTAGATCCTTGGAACAAACTTCCAGCAGACGTGGTTGGCAAATCCACAGTAACTGAATTTAAACATGCCTGGGATAAACATATATCCATCCTAAGATAAAACACAGGAAATAGTGTAAGGGGAGACTAGATGGACCATGAGGTCTTTTTCTGCCGTCAGTCTTCTATATTTCTATGTTTCTATACACACGGGTGGGTTACTGCCTGGATGGTGGGAAACGCAGTGGGGTAGCGAAAATGGAGCTCTACCCCAGACCACTCAATTTGCACTGAAAGATGTTGAAAGAAAATGCAGGGCGTCCTGCATAAGCCACGCACACAGCGTGGTAGTAAAAATTTTGGTAGCCCTTCACTGATGATGCACGACATACCAGCTGAATTATTTCCGGTGTAATTTTTCAGTTTGTATTCCAGAATATAGGTAGCGTTTGCTGAGATACTTGCAGTTATTGTTTTCAGTAATAGCATTTTGCAAAGACTAAATATAGTCAGTCCTAATTTATATGGATGTAAAATTATTTTGGTGTTTTAATATAATGCTAGTTACTTTGTATTCTTAGGTAGTATGATAGGAAATATGAAATATTACCTTTTTAAAACACAACACATAGTCTTCGACTTACAGTAGTTCATTTAGTGACTGTTCAAAGTTACAGCAGTACTGAAAATAGGACGTATAACCATTTTTCACACTTACTACCATTGAAGCATTCCAATAGTCACATGATTTACATTCAGATACTTGGCAGCTGACTCATATTTATGACGGTTAGAGTCATTTTGCAACCTTCTGACAAGCGATGTCAATGGAGAAGCCGGATTCATTTAATATTTTACTAATTTAACAACTGTAGTGATTGATTTAACAAATGTGGCAAGAAAAGTCATAAAATGGGACAAATTCACCTTACAAATTTTTCACTTAAAACATATATTAGCCCTACGTGGCATCGGACCAGAATACCTCCGGAACCGCCTTCTACCGCACGAATCCCAGCGGCCGATAAAGTCCCACAGAGTTGGCCTTCTCCGGGTCCCGTTGACTAAACAATGTCATTTGTCAGGCTCCAGGGGAAGAGCCTTCTCTGTGGCGGCACCGGCCCTCTGGAATCAACTTCCCCCAGAGATTAGAACTGCCCCCACCCTCCTTGTCTTTCGCAAATTAGTTAAGACCCTCCTGTATCGCCAGGCATGGGGGAACTGAGACACATTTTGTATACTCTAGTTAGCAGTACAATATTACCAGAGAAGAAGCTACACAAGATTAAGTTAACAACTCTTAATGCTTTTTTGGCACTGTTGTTACAGGGGGCTCTGGCATTTAGATCATTAGAGATGAGTACTTCAAGATCCTTGACAGAGTGAAGGCCATGTCCACCCAGCTTGCATTTTGTGTCTGATTCTTTTTACTAAAGTGTAAGACAGAGCATTTGTTGATTGAGATTTGAAGCTGCCAATTGTTTGACCATTCTGACACATAGTCAAGGTCTTTTTGAAGGGTAGCAGTATAATTGGTAGTGTTAAATAGTTTTACACTATCAGAGAAGATAAATTCAATGAGATGTGTGCTTGCATTTGTGAATTCGTTAATTTTAGCACGAATACAAAACAAACCATTAAATGAACTGTAAACAGTTAAATAAACATTAAATATACTGTACAGGTAGTCTTTGACTTACAACCACAATTGAGTCAAAAATTTCTCCTGTTAAGGGAAACATTTATTAAGTGATTTTTGTTCTATTTTATGATCTTTTTGCCATAGATCGCTGCAGTTGTTAAATTAGTAATCTAGTTGTTAAGTGAATCTGGCTTCCCCATTGAGTTTACCTATCAGAAGGTCACAAAAGATGTTCACTTGACCTTGGGACATAGCAATCGTCATAAGTACAAACCAGTTGCCAAATGTCTGAATTTTGATCACATGATCCTAGGGATGCTGCAAAGGTTGCAACTTTGAAGTCAGGAGTCACATTTTTCAGTGCCATTGTATCTTTGAATGGCCACTAAAGAAACTGTTGTAAGTTAAAGATTACTGTATCATTTAACAGAATAATGTGAGGTTTTATCAAAAACAAATAAACAAATTCCTCAACTGCAGGAAATATGATTTTAGTAACCTAGTAGTTGATACATGGAACTCATTACCTGGCTTGACTGCAGGAGATATGACTTTTGTAACCAAGTACAGTAATACTTCGTGTTACGAACTTAATTGGTTCCGGGAGGAGGTTCGTAAGGCGAAAAGTTCCTAAGATGAAACAATGTTTCCCATAGGAAACAATATAAAAGCGATTAATGCGTGCAAGGGGAAAAATCGCAAAATGGCGCTCCGCTGGGCGCCACCGCCCGGCTGTCACCTTTTAAAACAGCTGGGGGACTTCTCAGCGTTCTCCCGAACCCGAAGCTTTGCCGAACTTTTCAGGTTCGGGTTCGGGAGGCCGCTGAGAAGCGCTGCCGCCCGGCTGTCACCTTTTGAAGCAGCCGGGGGCTTCTTGGCATTCTCCTGAACGCCGAACCTGGAAGTTTGGCAAAAGTTCTGGTTCAGGTTTGAGTTCTGGAGGCTGCCGAGAAACACCCGGCTGTTTCAGAAGGTTACAGCTGGCCGCCGCCGGGTGGAGCGCTGTTTTTGCGATCGGCGGTGGCGTTTTCGGCCAATCTGTAGGCTCAAACGGAGATGGGGAATCCCAATAGGGAATTCCATGGGCGGAGCTTTGATGTCACGAAGATGTTCTTCCTGGTCGGCCGAAACGTGACCTCCAGGAAGGACGTCTTCGTGACATCAAAGCTCCGCCCATGGAATTCCCTATTGGGATTCCCCACCTCCGTTTGAGCCTCCAGATCGGCCGAAAACGCCGCCGCCGATCGCAAAAGCGGTGCTCCGCCCGGCGCCCGGCTGTAACCTTCTGAAACAGCCGGGCACTTCTCGGCGGCCTCCAGAACCCGAACCCGAACTTTTGCCGAACTTCCGGGTTCGGCATTCGGGAGAACACCCAAAAGCGCCCGGCTGTTTCAGAAGGTGACAGACGGGCGGCGGCACTTCTCCCGAACGCTGAACCCGGAAGTTTGGCGAAAGTTCGGGTTTGGGTTCTGGAGGCCGCCGAGAAGCGCCCAGCTGTTTCAGAAGGTTACAGCCAGGCAGCGCCACCCAGCGGAGCGCCGTTTTTGCGATTGGCGGCGGGTTCGTAAGTCGAAAAAAGTTCGTAAGAAGAGGCAAAAAATTTCCGAACCCTGGGTTCGTATCTTGAAAAGTTTGTATCATGAGGGGTTCGTATCACGAGGTACCACTGTAGTTGATGCATGGAACTCACTACTAGACTCTGTAGTATCATCACCTAACCCCCAAAACTTTACCTTTAGATCCACTGTTGACCTCTCCCGATTCCTAAGAGGTCAGTAAGGGGCATACAGAAATGCACCAGAGTGCCTTTCGTCCCCTGTTCTAATGTTTCTCTTTTACTATTATCTTTGTATACCACCAATACGTTCTTGACAATCAAATCATATTAGGAACCAGTCAATATTAATTGTAAGAATACAAGCAACAAAGTTAATCATACAGTCATTAGTGGGAGGAGATGGGTGATAGGAACAATGAGAAGATTAATAGTAGTGCCGACTTAGTAAATAGTTTGACAGTGTTGAGGGAATTATCTGTTTAGCAGAATGATTGCATTTGGGAATAAGTTGTCCTTGTATCTATTAAAAAAATTCTTAATTCTTTGCGGATGATCTCGTGTAGAGAATCACAGAGAATAATAGAAAATAAAGAAAACATTTGAGAGCATTTCACCAAGGCAGCTGTCGTCGGCGCCATCTTGGAGAACAATTTTATGCAAAAGAAAGTTGCAATGCAATTTATGGAAACTTATTTTTTGTGATTTTAGTTAAGGCATATCAAGATATTTATAGGAAGTTTGTCTGGCTTGTAAGTAAATATTGTGATTTATATGATGAGATTATATTTGGCTATTCATTTGATTTGTATCTGTGCTAATGTAGCTTCCTTTAAGGCCTGGCAACCAGGAACATACTACACTGTATTTCAATTAATTGGGTAATAGAGAAAATTGTTTGTGAAAGATCAAACAAGTTCAATATTGCTCTTTATAAATATAGGGGCCTGGCCCTTGGAATCAGCTCCACCCAGAGATTCGCACTGCCCCCACCCTCCTTGCCTTCCTAAAAAGTTTAAAGACTCATCTTTGTCACTAGGCCTGGGATCATTAGATCTTTCCCCCTGACCAATGAGTGTTTTTTAGTGTGTTTTATGGAGTGAATGATAATGAATGTTTTAAACTATTTTAGGATTTTTAGGGTTTTTAAATTATATTAATTGGATCAGATGTACTACTATGTTTTTATATATGTTGTGAGTCCTTGGAGTCCCCGAGTCCTTGGAGAGTGGTGGCGCTACAAATCCAATTAAAATAAAATAAATATACAGTAGTACATTTATATTGCAAAGCCCCCAAAGTGTACTTTTGCTATTTTAAGGAGACCTGTAATTATGTAATTAGAGCTTAAAGTTCACAAAAAGCCTTGGATTTTAAGAAATTGAGGTAAAATAAGTGATGGCTTAGCAATACAAGATGCTGACTTTGTCAGCTGGAAAGCTGAGAGCCCGGGTTTAAGACCCAAGCAGTGCTTGTTGGGTGAGCATTCAAATGCAAGTAGATAAATAGGTGCCAGTTCGATGTGAAGATAATAACATTCTGGGCGCCTCATCGTAGTCAGGCTGGCCAAAAGGCGATAGAAACATCTTCAGATAATGCTGCTACCTTGGTTAAGAAATAGAGATGAGCACTGCCCCTATGACTGGACAGAGGAAACCTTTAACTTTAAAAAAATCCATAGTGTAAGATTTTATATGAGTACAGTAATCTTATACACTGGTACCTCTACTTACGAACTTAATTTATTCCGTGACCAGGTTCTTAAGTAGAAAAGTTTGTAAGAAGAAGCAATTTTCCCCATAGGAATCAATGTAAAAGCAAATAATGTGTGCGATTGGGGAAACCACAGGGAGGGTGGAGGCCCTGTTTCCTCCCAGGAGGTTCCTAGAGAGCCCCACAGAGGCTTCTCCCCACCTTTCCCGGCCCTGTTTCCTCCCAGGAGATTTCTAGAGAGGCCCCACGGAGGCTTCTCCCTGACTTTTCCAGTTAGTTTCATAGGCTTGGGTTTGTAAGTGGAAAATGGTTCTTGAGAAGAGGCAAAAAAATCTTGAACACCTGGTTCTTATCTAGAAAAGTTCGTAAGTAGAGGCGTTCTTAGGTAGAGGTACCACTGTAATTTAGATATTCAATATATATTGGGTGCTTCTCAAATATCACTGCTCTATGTCATATTGCAAACTGCTTAGGAAATAACAGTAATCAGTATTTATATATACAAATTACTTGAAGGGAAGTACCAACCATCCTATGGGACATGAACCAGATGAGTGTAGTGATCAGGGCCGAGTTCTGGTTTTTCTTGCTGCCGGTTTGCTCTTCGATGTAATGTGCATCCGCATGTACAGTGCTAAAAGACCAGCTTCATCACCTTGGCATGAAACGGAAGTTTAGTAACAGTAGTTTAATGTTATGAGTTATGGGTAGTATTCATTCCATGACACATTTGAAACTGGCAACTTAGTTTGTAGACCTGTGTTTCTCAACCATGGCTGTTTGAAGAAGTGTGGACTCCAGCTCCCAGAATTCCCCAGCCAGCCGGCTGGGGAATTCTGGGAGTTGAAGTCCACACATCTTCAAACGCCCAAGGTTGAGAAACAGTGGTCTAGACCAGTGTTTTTCAACCATTGTGCCGCGAGACATGGTCAGGTGTGCCGCAAAGAAGGAAGCTCAGGTTCTGGTCTCGCAACTTTTTGCTGAGAAAGAGAGTGAGAGTGAGAGAGAGAAAGAAAGCAAGAGAGAGAGAGAGAGAGAAAGCAAGAGAAAAAGAAAAGAGAGAGACAGAAATCAAGAGAGAGAGAAAGAAAGCAAGAGAGAGAGAGAGAAAAGGAGAGGAAGGGAGAGAGAGAAATGAACAAAAAGGGGAGGAAAAAAGAGAAATGAGAAAATGAGACAGAATGAGAGGAAAGAGAGAAACAAAAGAGAGAGAAGTGACTCTTGATTTAAAGCATATGATAAAAAGCACCCAAAGAATAAGAAAGAAACCCCCCCCAGCCCTAACCTGTTTTTGGAAATGGTTCAAGAGTGTGTATACACACACACACACACACACACACACAAAGGTGGGGAGGAGACAGGGATGGAAAAAGAGGAGAGTGTCTTAGGGTGTCATTTTGTGTCATTTTAGTTGGTGGTGTGCCCCAGGATTTTGTAAATGTAAAAAATGTGCCGCGGCTCAAAAAAGGTTGAAAATCACTGGTCAATGTAATCATAAAGTGGAAAATCATGTGACCACAACTGTGCTTATGATTTTACTCCAGTTTTCCTTTCGCCTCACTCCTCTGGCCTTTGGAATACTCAACCGAGCACTGGGATAATTAAGGAGAAGGGAAATGTTTGTATTTAAATTCATTGCAGAGGAAGGAATTACAAGAGTAAGCAGGCTCAGAAAGGAATGCTCCCAACCACAAGCTATTGGGGAGGCAAACAATATCAGAAAGTGTGAAAGTGATTAAAGTCTTATCAGTTATAGGAAGCAGTTACCAGCCATCTAATTAAAGGCTCATAAGCTTGGTGTTAGTATATTTGGGGGAAGAGCTTTGCTTCAGTAGTGAGTCCTAAAACCCATTGCTACTGATTTACATGTAAGTTTGCCACTTCTATACAGTAGAACCCCGACTTACGAGAGACTAATTGGTTCCGGAAGGAGGCTCGTAAGTCGGAACGCTCGTATGACGAAACATTGTTTCCCATAGGAAACAATGTAAAGTCAATTAATCCGTGCAACAACAAAAAAAACCGCTGCCGCCAAACACGGAAGTTAGCGTTCGGCTTCAGGAGACAGCTGCGAAGCGGCGCTTGTGTTTTAAAACGTGGCAGCCGGCCTGGGGGGCTCGGGGGCTTTCCCCCAAGCCCCCCAGGCCGGCTGCGACGTTTTAAAACACCCGCGCTGCTTCGCAGCTGTCTCCTGAAGCCGAAAGCGGAAGTTAGCGTTCGGCTTCAGGAGACAGCTGCGAAGCGGCGCGCGTGTTTTAAAAGGTTGCAGCCGGCCTGGGGGGCTTGCCAGCACCCCCCCGAGCCCCCCAGGCCGGCTGCAACCTTTTAAAAGACGCGGGATACGAGCGCCAAGGAGCTGTCTCCTGAAGCCGAACGCGGAAGTTAGCGTTCGGCTTCAGGAGACAGCTCCTTGGCGCTCGTATCCCGAATGTGAGCTCGGGAGGCGAACAAAAATGTCGCTCCCCTCCCAGCTCTTATCTCGAGTAGCTCGTATGTAGAGCTGCTCGTATGTCGAGGTTCCACTGTATAAGGGCAGAAGCGTCCTGGGTGGGCGGACCCTCCGGTTCTTAGAATCAGGCCGAACTGGGAGCAATCTAGCACTGCTTTGCTCCCCAAAAAAGCAGCTCAGTAAGCAATCTAGGCTTTCTCTGTGTGAGTAAAATAAGAAACGAGAAAAAATGTGTCACACATAGGACAGTGCATACTAACTGACTGTAATGGTGAACATGTGACTACAATAGAGATGCTGCAAAGGTCATGAACACACCTCTTGGTTGCAAAATTATTTTTTCAGCACCTTTGTACCTTCAAACGGTCATTGCACAAAGCAATCAGTAAGCAGTATTTATTTAGCAGAACATCCCCAAAGATTTGTTGCTATTAGAACTTTAAGAGTAAATAATGTTGACTTTTAAGTTTAGGTTTTAGATAAAAGCAACAGCTTAAATGAATTACAGTATCTTTTAGTTAGCTAAAATGAGATACAATTGTAATGTATAAAAATGAAATATTTCAATTAAGAAAACTTAGAATTCTATCTTGATTCTTTGAACAAAATTCTTGTAAATATAAACGTGGAGATTAATGCTATTGACTTATAAAGCTTTATAAATATTCTTGTCTTTTTAGTATAGGAGACAGAATTCTCAGTTTATTTTACATGATCCCTTACATTTTATATAATTTCATCATGAATAAAACTAAAGTAAATTATATAAAAGTACTTTGTTTTAGTACTTTGTGCTAAATATTAGTACAGTACTTTATTTTGCTGTGTGAAAATAACATTTATAAAAGTCTTTTTAGTGAGTTGGATCCAGAATTCCTTCATAAGATAATTCTTTTTATTGATTTCTCCCTTCTTCTTATTCTGTAGAAGAGAGATATCTCTTAAAACTATAGAGGCAATAGTACAGGGAAAGTGGCACAGATCCCTGGATAAAGATGAATGACCAAAAATTGTCCGCTGCTTTGCTCCAATGGGCTATTTCCATTGTTCCTTCAACAAAGCAAGATGCCATCTCTTCAAAATAAGGACAAGATGGATCCAGCCTACTATATCTCACCATGAACAGTGTGTTCTAAGAAATATACATTTGAAATATTTCTCTTAATTTCTATGTAAACAATTTATTCAGGACTGAAACCGACACGTTATTTTTAAGCAGTTTAAGTAAGAAAAATATGATTTGATGTCATATGAAATGGAATTGTTAGTTTCCACTAATTCTTCCAGAATTTATTTTCAGGAAACCAAAGACAGGTGTTTTCTAATCTGATGATAGTATTAAACATTTGTCTCCTTTTCTATGTTCTTTATATTGCATCAGAAATCCTCCCTGTGGCACAAATAAAGTTTTCTTTTAACTTTAAAATATTATTGCCACAGGGAGGTGGAAGACCTTGATGAAAACATGGATAATTAAAAAGATCCCCCTTGATTTACCTTATGGGAGGGGAAAACTGCTCTGAAACAGTGTTGGTATGTATATTTTTTTCCTAGTTGTTTATAATATTTAGAAAAAAACTATTCCCATTAATAAGAAATTCTCAAATATATTCTAAAACAAGTTTCTTTTTTTTCCAGACTAACTACTTAAAACTGTTACGGAAAGAAATTCTGTAACTTCTCCAAACTTGTATTTCCTAAACATAAATTTAGCATTCTTCCTCTGGATTTTTTCAACTTGTTAAAATTAATTATATTTGTACTTTGTGTAAATTATTTTTCTGAATATTAAATTTTGATTCCAAATCATAAAAGATGTTTTGCAAAATAGCAACATTGTAAGGTTACAATGTTTTATCAGTGATGTTTAATGACAATATTCAAAATGTGTTCCTAACGTGTTCCTAATTTATATAAAACTCAATATTCTTTCACATTTGTTAATAGGGAAATGATGTATCTCTAAGTATAATTTAATCTCAGTTTTAATTTTTGAGTTAGATCTGTCAGATAGCTTTAATAAGGAATTCTTATTCAGTGGTAATGAAAAAATGATAGTGTTTTAGCAATGTTGCTTTCCTTGTCTGAGCTCAGGAGCCAAGCAGGTTCTTCTGTGTAGCCTATTTTATTAGATACCAGTAACAAAACACTTCTGTATTTTTTCTACAAAAAACATGTGGATTTGCCCATGTAGTCACTATGCTTGACTTGAAAGAGACCCATAAAAAGACTTTGTAAAGCTCTGAGCTTGAGTATGCCTCTTTTTTCCTATGCATTTAGCAAGTGAAAAAAAAGTCAAGGCTTGCTGATTCTTGCTTGGCTTCATAGGAAGCTTATTTACAATAAAACTATCCAATAAAATGAGCCAATGTGAATTCTGGAATTGTTTGATTGTTATTTAACACACGAGAATGTTAAACCATGCCGTGTTTTATACAGTGTTCCCTCGAGTTTCACGGGGGATGTGTTCCGAGACCGCCCGCGAAAGTCAAATTTCCGCGAAGTAGAGATGCGGAAGTAAATACACCATTTTTGGCTATGGACAGTATCACAAGCCATCCCTTAACACTTTAAACCCCTAAATTACCATTTCCCATTCCCTTAACAACCATTTACTCACCATTATTACTGGTACTCACCATTGAATAAGAGACTTAGTGATCCTGATATTTATAAACATAATTATTTATTAACAATAATTATTTTTTTGTTATTTATTTGCAAAAAATATTAGTTTGGCGATGATGTATGACATCATCGGGTGGAAAAAACCATGGTATAGAAAAAAAAAAGTGAAGTATTTTTTAATTAATATTTTTTGAAAAACCGTGGTACAGGCTATTCGCGAAGTTCAAACCCGCGAAAATCGAGGGAACACTGTATTACTGAAAAAGAAATGGCCAACCCTCTTTCCCAAATCCTAGTTACCCTTTTCAGCAGTGTCTGCAACAAGTGAGGCCATCACACCGATGCTATAATTAAGATGTGTGTCAAACATCTAACAAAGTAGGTAAATTGTGGCATCACACAAATGTGATGTCTTTTGCTACTTTGGTCTCTTTTCAGATGCCTATCCTTCAATAGTGGGTTTCACTTACCTTTGCTACCGGTTTGGGAACAGGAGTGTGCAGGTGTGCTTTGCGTATGCGCAATGCTTCTGCACATGTGCAGAGCATTTTTGATGACGTCCGGGCAGGTGGGTGGAGCCTCCCGCTGCCGCTGCTACCTGAACCTGTACAAACCGGTAGCAACCCACCACTGCTATCATTCCTTTTGCACAAAAGAGAGTGCAATGGAGAAAATACTCAAGCTCATTGCTTTACATGGGCCTAAATAATACATTTTAAAAGTTACATGCAAAGTTATGGAGTAGTAAGGCAACTCCAGGAAATCAAGCTTTTGATTTAAGCATTTAGTAAGTATTTGTACTTTGTCCAGAAGTGAAACTGTTGAAATACAATTGCTTTGAAAAACAGCTAAACTATCTTTATAAACTAAAGCTGCAATTCAGTACTTATGTAATTGAGAGTGCAAGTCCCATTGGAGTAGATTTGCATGGAATTCATTCTTATTGTGATCATCTAAAATTTTTTTCTAGGTCAGCTGTGTGGAATAACATGCATGTTCAGAAATGATCTTAAGTCTCACTGTAGTCAGTGGGATACCTACAAAAATACACAAGTGTGGGCACTTTTTGGTGACTCACTGGCTCCAAAGGATGCAAACTGAGTAGAAGCAGCTATATTTCCTTCTCTCTTGATGCTTTTTCCCTCCCAGGCAGTACCTTTTTAATGTACATAGTTAAATAGTAAGAAAAGCTAGTAAAATTCTATAAATGAAAATATTTGATGTAAATTGTTAATTCTTGTAATACTTCTTGCAGTAATATTAAGTAAAAATGCATCAAAGCAAATATAAATTGGAAGAATTCATGTTAAGCCATAAATTGGAAGAATCAGCAGTAGGATATGTTGGCAACCTGTGTACAGATTTGTTTACAATACTGTACTGTTTATAAGATGTTATGGGCTGTACTTTATTTGTGGCTGAATTTGAGAAACAGGTCCACAGTCATTCTGGAATGTAATGCCGTAATATTTCACTTATCGGTTTTGTGTCATAGGTAAAAAGCTGCACGTAAAAAAAAAATGCAAATAATTTTCATGAAATGCAGATTGTCTGCTGATATAGGCAAAAACAGGGCAGCAATCGGTGTCAACAACCGAGAGAATCAACAGGAAGTGGATGAAGCCTGCTTAAAAAAGAAGCGGAATAACACAACCACCTTTGAAAATTGCTCCTTAGACTTGACAGTCTGTAATGTAATTCAAGTCCAGTGTTTTTCAACCTTGGCAACTTGAAGATATCTGGACTTCAACTCCCAGAATTCCCCAGCCAGCATTCGCTGGCTGGGGAATTCTGGGAGTTGAAGTCCGAATATCTTCAAGTTGCCAAGGTTGGGAAACATTGCTCTAGTCCTCCTAACGCAGTGCTTCTCAACCTGGGGGTCGAGACCCCTTTGGGGGTCGAATAACCGTTTCACAGGGGTCGCCTAAGACCATGGGAAAAGACAAATTTCCTCTGGTGTTAGGAACTAAAGTTTCTATTAAAACATATTTTTACAATCTGACCAATCAGGCATTTACAGTGGGGGGGTGTCCCTCTGACCTTCCTGCCAATCAGCTTAAAGCTA